>NC_089498.1:55312521-55615551 GCF_036850765.1 Saccopteryx bilineata | reverse complement strand
TTTAAGCCATAGTGTGGTTTGGCTTCTTTACTATGGGAAATAAACCTAGAAAATATGCTAATTTCTCTTATAATTCTTTCTTTCCTCCTACTCTTTTAAAAAATGTTTTTGTTATATAGCTGCCTCAGAAGTCACTGCACTGTAAAGTTCACTCCTCCTTAGACAATTAAAAATAAAAGAAGGAAGAACACTTGGGGCTGTGTTTTCAAGTCAACCTCATGAGAACTGCCACTTTCATTCTGTGCGTGCACTTCTCTTTTCTGTATACATGAACACAGCTTGGCTTTGTATAATATTTTTTATTAAATTAATATTGCTGCCTTGACAAATCACTACCAAGTTAGTGGCTTTAAAGGACATAAATATATTATGTTACAGTTCTGTAAATCAGACACTCAGTGTACATCTTCCTTAGGCTAACAATCAAAGAGGTGGCAGTAAGGACTCTGTTTTATTCCATTTTCTCATTTATCCTGGTGTTGGCAGGATTCACTTCAATAAGATTAGAGGATAAAGGTCTCCTCTTTACCTGATGGCTGTCCATGTGGAGTTGCATTTAGCTCATAGAGGCCTTTTTGTGATATTTGCACATTGCTCCCTACATCTCAGAACCTGCAGTGTGGCATTAAATCTTTCTGCTGGCACATCTGATTCATTTCTTACATTCTTTAACTTTTAAGGACTCAAGATTAAATCTGCTCTACCTGGATAATCACAGATAATTTCCTCTCGTAAATTTCTTAATTTAATTTTAGATACAAAGTCCCTTTCACCATGTAATATATTCATAGTTTGTGGAGACATGGATGGGCATCATTGAGGGGTCTTTATTTTGGCTACCATAGATTATATTTTCTATCCTGCAAAACATTGAGAACATTTTTTCAATGTCTCATATTATTAAATATTGCTGCAAAGATCTTTGAGAAGAGATTTTTTGTACCCTTGAAAGATTGTTCTTTCAATCAGCATTATTATAGAATGATTTATTTAAATTTGAGTTTACATAAATTTAAAACAACGATCATTTCTTAACTATTTTATATAGAGTCCTAACTATTGACCCATCTATATGACCTTTGGTTATTTTACAGATGTTCCAAAATTTTTAAAAAGTATATATTTTATTTTATTATTTAAATATGTTTGCATGTCAGTTGAATTTTCTAATTTTAGAACACTATTATTTTTATTTTACATTATTATAATCCTCTGATTTTACCTTCTATTTTATCTTTACATGCATCTTTAGCTTTTACATTTAATGTGATTACAAAAATATTTCTTTAGTTGCATAGCATATTTCTGTCATGATCATTTTATTTCTAATTTGTTATTTCTTTCTGTTTGAACCCTTTTCTCTATCATCAAATTTTTATTCAATTCAGTAGCTCTCTTTTTTCTTTAAGGTTTAGTTCTAATGAACTCATTAGTTTTTTTATAATTTTTTATTTTTTAATTCATTTTTTTAATTAATTAATTTGGGCCCTAGCCGGTTGGCTCAGTGGTAGATCGTTGGCCTGGCGTGCAGAAGTCCCGGGTTCGATTCCCGGCAAGGGCACACAGGAGAAGCGCCCATCTGCTTCTCCACCCCTCCCCCTCTCCTTCCTCTCTGTCTCTCTCTTCCCCTCCCGCAGCCGAGGCTCCACTGGAGCAAAGATGGCCCGGATGCTGGGGATGGCTCCTTGGCCTCTGCCCCAGGCGCTGGAGTGGCTCTAGTCACGACAGAGCGACACCACGGAGGGGCAGAACATCGCACCTTGGTGGGCAGAGCATCGCCCCTGGTGGGCGTGCCGGGTGGATCCCGGTCGGGCACATGCGGGAGTCTGTCTGACTGTCTCTCCCCATTTCCAGCTTCAGAAAAATACAAAAAAAAATTAATTAATTTTAATTTATTGTGTTAATATGTATTCAAGTGTCCCATTCAATATAACACCCTCAGCCACCAAACAGGTGCCTCCCCCCCATTACACTCCCTTTGTCTCCTTCCTTCTAACTCCCTCCTGCCCTTCCTTCCCTCTGGGATTTGCTGTCTTGTTAGATTACCTATATGTTATGTGTATATAATTTTACTAATTCCTTTACCTTCTCTGATCCCATCCCCTCATCCCCCTTCCCTCTGACAGCTGCCCCTCTGCTCCCTGTGACCCCACTTCTGCCTCTATTTCGTTCTTCAGTTCACCTTGTTCATTAGATTCCACATATGAGATCATATGATATTTTTATTTCTCTGCCTGGCTTATTTCATTTAGCATAAAAAATATTTAGGTCCATCCATGCCATCACAAAAGGTAAAATTTCCTTCTTTTCCACGGCTATGTAGTATTCCATTGTGTCTATGAACTACAGCTTTTTAATCTATTCATCCACTGATGGACACTCAGGCTGTATCCAGAGCTTGGCTATTGTAAACAATACTGCCACAAAGATAAGGGTGCATATCTTCTTCTGAATTAGTGTTTTGGGATTCTTAGTATATATTCCTAAAAGTAGGATAGCTAGGTCAAAAGGCAGTTTCATTTTTAAATTTTTAAGAAAATGCTATACTGTTGTCCACAGTGGCTGCACAAGTCTGCATTCCCACCAGCAGTACAGAAGGCATCTCTTTTATCCACACTCTTGCCAGCACTTGTTGTGCATTAATTTGTTAATGAATGCCATTCTGACAGGTGTGAGGTGGTATCTCATTTAGGTTTTAATTTGCATTTCTCTGATGATTAGTGATATTGAACATTTTTTTACATGCCTGTTGGCCATCCATATGTTCTCTTTGGAGAAGTGTCTATTCAGTTCCTTTATACATTCTTTAATTGGATTACCTTCTAGGTGTTGAGTTTTAAAAGTTTTTTATAAATTTTGGTTATTAACCCCTTGTCAGATGTATTGGTGAATATGTTCTCCCATTGTGTGGGTTGTCTTTTTATTTTGTTAATGGTGTCTATTGCTGTGCAAAAGCTTTTTAGTTTGATATAGCCTCATTTATTTATTTTGTCATTTATTTCACTTACCCTGGAGATATATCAGCAAAAATATTGCTATGAAAGATATTGGAGAGTTTACTGCCTGTGTCTTCTTCCAAGATGTTTATGGTTTGACAACTTACATTTAAGTCTTTTATCCATTTTGAGTTTATTTTTGTGAATGGTGTAAGTTGGTGGACTAGTTTCATTCTTTCTTTTCTTTTCTTTTTTTTTTTTTTTTGTTTTTTGCACGTACCTGTTCAATTTTCCCAACACCATTTACTAAAGAGGCTACCTTAACTCCATTGTACACTCTTACCTCCTTTGTCAGATATCGATCAGCTGTAATGGTATGGGTTTAATTCTGGGTTCTCTGCTCTGTTCCATTGATCTGTATGATTGTTCTTATGCCAGTACCAAGCTGTTTTGAACACAATGACCTTGTAGTATAAGTTGATATAAGGAAGTGTGATACCTCACACTTTATTCTTTTTCAAGATTATTAAGGCATTTTGGGTTCTTTTTTGGTTCCAAGTAAATTTTTGGAATATTTGTTTTATATCTTTGAGGTATGGTATTGGTATTTTAATAGGAATTGCATTTAGTCTATAGATTGCTTTGGGGAGTATAGACATTTTAATGATATTTATTCTTCGTTTCCATGAACATATTATATGCTTCTATTTGTCTGTATCTTCCTTGATTTCTTTTTTCCATGTCTTATAATTTTCTGAGGACACATCTTTTACCTCCTTGGTTAAATTTACTCCTAGGTTCTTTCTTTCTCTTTCTTTCTTTCTTTCTTTCTTTCTTTCTTTCTTTCTTTCTTTCTTTCTTTCTTTCTTTCTTTCTTTCTTTCTTCTTCTTCTTTCTTTCTTCTATTTCTCCATAGTTGCAATAGTGAAGGAGGTTGTTTCCTTAATTTCCCTTTCTGACAGTTTATTGTTGGTATATAAAAATGCCACTGATTTCTGAATATTACTTTTATATCCTGTTGCTTTGCCAAATTCATTTATCAGGTTTACAAGTTTTTGACTGAGATTTTAGGGTTTTCTGTATACAATATCATGTCATTAGCAAACAACGATAGTTTTACTCTTTTTTTTTTTTTTTGCCAATTTAGATGCCTTTTATTTCTCCTTCTTGTCTTATTTGCTGTGGCTAGGCTTCCAGAACTATGTCCAATAAAAGTGGTGAAAAGGAGCACCCCTGCCTTGCTCCTGATCTTAAGGGAATTGCTTTTAATTTTTCCCCAGTGAGTATAATGTTAGCTGTTGGTTTGTCATATATGGCTTTTATTATATTGACATATGTTCCCATGATTCGAAACACCAGTCACAGACTTGGGAGTGTGCAGGGGGCGGGGAGTGAGGAGAAGCTCTGGCCTCAACACCAGAAAACTGAGTCACTGACACATCCTTGCTTCCTGGCTTACTTCTCAGAATGGCTCAGTCTTCATTGGGAGGGGCAGGAGAGATTCCCGAGGGTGAGGCAGTGGCTCTTCCCCAGGCTGATTCCTGTTGGGGAGGTTATTCCACCCAAGAAAGATCGTGACTGTGGCATTGGAGAATGACCCAGTCCAGGGGTTTTGGTTGCCATTCCCACAGTGTCTCTCCCTGGACCTCCAACTTCATACTGCCATGGAACTCTAGTCCTCTGCACCAGTGTCCTGGTAAATAGCTGTGAATGAGTTTTTCTTCCTTGGCCCTTTAAGACAGAGCCTGCATCTCTGAGAGCTCCCCTTTCTTTCTGGCAGACAGAAACCTCAATTCTTTTCATAGCTAAATACTGTGTGAAGGCTGCTTCTAGGTTCTGGCACTCTAAGCTGGGGCACCCAGCCTGGGGCTTAGTACCCTCCCCTCTCAAGGTAAACCTCTCCACAGTGAGAGTCCCTTTGGACCCTCTGCTGCCACTCACTCCTGGGAGCAGAACAATCCTTTCCATGTCTCTGCCCTTCCTACCAGTCTTGATGTGGCTTCTTTTGTGATCCTTGGTTATAGAGTCCTCTTTGTTTAGTCCAAAGTTGATTTTTCAAGATGATTTTTCTTAAAATAAATTGTAATTCAATTTGGTCCTGGAGGGTGACAGTTGTTACATCCACCTTACTTCATTGCCATCTTAAAATCTATGTAAATATTTATTTTTAATTTATTGTGTTAACATGGTGTCAGGTATCCCACTGAATATAATAGCCTCTATATCCTGCATCATGCCCCCCATGCCCATGCAAAGTTTTTTTCCACCCTCATTTCCCTCACTTTGACCTTCTACCTCCTCCCCTTCAGCCTCCATTCTCTCATTCTCTCTGGGTATTGCTACCCTGTTGTGATATATATATATATATATATATATATATATATATATATATATATATATATATATCACACACACACACACACACACACACACACACACACACACACACACATATACGGTCCCCAGCCTTTTTTGGGCCACGGACCAGTTTAATGTCAGAAAATATTTTCATGGACCGGCCTTTAGGGTGGGACAGATAAATGTATCATGTGACAGAGACAAACGTCAAGAGTGAGTCTTAGACAGATGTAACAGATGGAATCTGGTCATTTTTTAAAAATAAAACATCATTCAGACTTAAATATAAATAAAACAGAAATAATGTAAGTTATTTATTCTTTATCTCTGGACCAGTACCAAATGGCCCACGGACGGTTACCAGTCCGTGGCCCGGCGGTTGTGGACCACTGATATATATATAACTTTGACTAATCCATTCACCTTTTTTGATCCCATCCCCTCCCCCCCTTCATTATGACAGTTAAATTCTAGTATGCAAAGAATTTGAAATTTTTTTTCTCTTCATTTCTGGATTATATCTTCAAGTTTAGTTTCTATTTTTGTTTTGTTTCTCTTTTTTTCTGAAATGAGAAGCAGGGAGGCAGAAAGACAGACTCCTGCATGCGCCTGACCAGGATCCAACTGGCAAGCCAACTAGGGGGCGATACTCTGTCCATCTCGGGCATTGCCCCGTTGCAACCGGACCCATTCAAGTACCTGAGGCAGAGGCCATGGAGCCATCTTCAGTGCCAAGGCCAACTTTGCTCAGGTGGAGCCCTGGCTATAGGAGGGAAAGGGAGAGACAGGGAGAAAGGAGAGGGGGAAGGGTGGAGAAGCAGATGGTGTTTCTCCTGTGTGCCCTGATCAGGAATCAAACCCTGGACTTCCACACAACGGGCTGACACCCTACCACTGAGCCAACTGGCCAGGGCCTGTCTTCAAGTTTTAAATGGGTCTATTAAAACTTGATCCACCCGGCATGCCCAGCAGAGGCGATGCTCTGCCCATCTGGGGTGTTGCTCTGTTGCAACCAGAGCCATTCTAGCTCCTGAGGCAGAGGCCATGGAGCCATCCTCAGCGCCCGGGCCAACTTTGCTCCAATGGAGCCTTGGCTGCAGGAGGGGAAGAGAGAGACAGAGAGGAAGGAGAGGGGGAGGGGTGGAGAAGCAGATGGGCGCCTCTCCTGTGTGCCCTGGCTGGGAATCGAACCTGGGACTCCTGCATGCCAGGGTGACGCTCTACCACTGAACAAACAGGCCAGGGCCTTATGAGAACTATTTATTTGCATTTATTTACATATTTAATATATTTGAATGACATCATGTTTGTTCTTATGTATGATAAATTTAAATAATATTGTCTACATTTATTTCTACTAAAATAGTGTAGATGAATTCTCTATTACTTTTATCCTATCATGAGATACTTATAATTTGAGTGTTGGGTTCTGTCCACTTTCATGAAATTTGACACTTGCTAGGATGAGTATGGGCCATACACATAACTCTCTCCCTTTTTTTAGAGTAATTCAGGTGAAAGCAACTCTGGGGATGGGTGATAAAGTTAAAGGCATTAATTAAAGAAGAAAATTATAAAATTATAGGCACAGACAATAGCATGAGGATTGCAGGAGGAAAGAGGAATAGGGATAGGTATAGAAGGTTGGAGGGGGATAGACAGTGATGAAGGGGCACTGTACTTGGGGGGCCCAACATGGTGCAATGCACAGAGGATGTGTTATGGAATTGTATTCCTGAAATCTATATGGTTTCATTAACCAATATCATCCCAATAAACCCAATAAAAATCAAAATTGATTTAAAAAAACAGTTACTTTATTCTAATTAAATATTTAGTTTAGTTTACTAAATCACTGAAAAGTGTTGTAATATTCACTCATTGAAACTTGTTCTGGTTTGTGTGGTTTTTTTCCTACAAGTCTCTTTACAGTTGCCCCTATTACTTTCTCTCCTGTTTCTCTCAGAGTCTCCTAACCAGAAAAAGAAATAGCCCATGCTTTTTCATCACTATCACTCTTCCTCAAATTTTGAAGTGTTCGTAAGTTTCTCAAGATCTTGCCCAAAGAACAGATTCTGAGAGGTGGGCAAAGTCTTGAAAACTAGTTAAAAACATCAGAATATTCTGATCCTTTTCATTTGCAAAGGTTTTAGAGAAAGAGAGTCTTATAGTTGGATTTTCACTATTTGATTTTGACCTGGAGATCAATAACCCTTAGAGCTCAGGTTTTTCTTTTTACCACTCTTTAAACTATTCTATGCTCATATCTACTCATATCTTCTTTGTTACATTTTTTTTTCTTCAGGAGCATAAACTATTATCAAATAAACTTTTTTTTTTTTTTTTTGCTTTCAACATCTCTCATTTTCTCATTATTTTTCACCTCCTTTTTTGTCTTCTTTTTTTGTATTGTGGGATAGCTTTACAAGTTTGTCACAATCTAATCTAAATCAGTTTTCTATTTTGTAATAGTTTTTAGACCTGAAGCTGATCTACATTATGATTTTGTCTTCATTATATGTCCTTATTTTATCTTATTAGCTCAATTATTTCTCTTTTCATTTTTTTTTTTACTCTCAGCCTACTCTCCCTTTATCTTAGTATGTTTTATTTTAAATATTTTTCTTTGTAAAAATTGTGGTACATTCTTCAAATGGGAGAAAATACAAGGCAAATTAGTTTTAAAATGTGTTTTTTAATAAGCATGTAATACATAATATATAAAATAATATTTACAGGGAGGTAGAAGAGGGTGAATGGGTGATAAATGGTGATAGAAGGAGACTTGATATGGGGTGGTGAGCACACATCAAAATATAGATAACTTCAATCCTATAAATTTTTTGAATCCTATGTAATTTTATTAACCAATGTCACCCCTATCAATTCAATAAATAAATTTTAAAAAATAACATTTATAGGCCCTGTCTGGAAGGCTCACTAAATAGAGCATTTGCCCACATGGTGAGATCGAAGGTTGGATCATGGGTTGGATCCTCGGTCAGGATCAAGACCCAGGGTGTATAGAAGAAGCAACCAATGAGTGCACTACTGAGTGGAAGTGAGTGAAACAATGGCTTGGTGCTTCTTTCTTTCTCTTTCTCTCTCTCTCTCTCTACCATTTTTCCTCTATCTCTTTCTTATCCCCACCCCCAAATCAATAGAAAAGTTAAAAAATAAATTTAAAAAACTTATTTATCAATAAATAATATAAAATTATTTATTTATGAATTTGTTTTACTCTTATTCTTAGATTGCAACCTTTATTTAGAATTGTTTGTATGTTTGTTTATATTTTTATTTACAGATCTTATTTTAGAAAAAGATCTGTGTGTCCATTTACATTTTTCCTAAGAACAGTATTGGAAATTTCTTTTTGTGTAACTTCACTGTCACCTCTGCAGTTCTCTCTCCAGATTTCTACTTCAGTTGCCAGATGGGATTTTCCCAGGACTTCTAACTGGTGACAAAATTATTTCTTAAGGAAGAATTTCTGTTATGCTAAAGGGTAATCAACCTCCTTTCTGGGTTTGGAATAACCACATAATTTCAGGCTTCTATTACCATATATTTTCAATACTAGTAATTCAAAAAAAAAAAAAAAGAACATTTTGAATAATGTGCACTTTTTAAATAATATGCACAAAGGGACAAATAGACAAGAAGGGAGAGAGATGAGAAACATCAATTCTTTGTTGTGGCACCTTAGTTGTTCACTAATTGCTTTCTCATGTATGCCTTGATGGGGGCTACAGTCAAGCCAGTGACCCCTTGCTCAAGCCAGCAACCTTGGGCTTCAAGCCAACAGCCTTTGGCCTCAAGCCAGTGACCATGGGGTGTGTCTATGATCCCATTCTCAAACCAGCAACCTCATGCTCAAGCATGTGAGCCCCGCTCAAGCCAGAAACCTCGGAGTTTCAAACCTGGATTCTCTGAGTCCTAGGCTGACACTCTATTCACTGTGCCATCTCTTGTCAGTTGAGAATGTGTCTTTAGACAGATAAATTGTCTTCATTTAAATACCTTTTAGCTGTATGATATTTCACATCATTCTTAAAATAATATCTGGAATATTGACAATTTTTTTTCTGTTTAAGTGATGATGTAGATATTCCCATATTTCATGTTTGTGGGGATTTCAAGTGGGTTCAGAAAAGCACCTTTTCTCAAATTATTTTAGCTAAAATTCACAACCACTTATTTAAATATCATTTATAGGATTTAATTAAATTAATCAATTAATTAGTATTTAAATTACTTAAAATATTAATTTTTATTTGACAAAGGAAAATGAATAAAACCCATAATTAATTTTTTATTTAAATATTTTAGTCCTTGAAAGATAGGCTTCTCTCTGGAAATAAAATCAACCATAACTACCAAGTATAAAAAGATATTATCAATATGTTAATAGGTCTATTATGTGAATTTTATTTTGTGTACTCATTACAAAGTAATTTTATTTTTACTTTTAGCCTATTATTAGAGACTAAAAAGTAGTTTCTTAATGATTTTCCAAAATCTATTTTTTTTTGTATTTTTCCAAAGTGAGAAGGGGGGGAAGCAGACAGACAGATACCCGCATGTGAGTCCACCCGGCATGCCCACCAGAGGGCAATGATTGGCCCATCTGGGGCATTACTCTACTGCAACCAAAGCCATTCCAGTGCCTGAGGTGGAGGCCATGGAGCCATCCTCAGTGCCCGGGCCAACCTTTTGTTCCAATGGAGCCTTGGCTGTGGGAGGGGAAAAGAGAGACAGAGAAGAGGGGGCAGGGTGGAGAAACAGATGGGTGCTTCTCCTGTGTGCCCTGGCCGGGAATCAAACCCAGGACTTCCACATGTCTAGCCAATGCTCTACTGCTGAGCCAACTGTCCAGGGCTCAACAGATTTTTATTCTTCTTGAATGTGTCATGTAAATGTCTACAAGATGAACAAGACTACAAATACCTGGTAATCAATTTACATTCTAATTGACTAGGATTGTCAGTAATTAGGTTTTGGAAGTGTGAAAAGATAAACAACCAAGTCATGAACAAGTTATCACCCAGGTTCTTTGGGATCACACTCAAATATGACCATCAACCTCATGATAATACTGA
The DNA here is from genome assembly GCF_036850765.1 of Saccopteryx bilineata. NCBI lineage: Eukaryota > Metazoa > Chordata > Mammalia > Chiroptera > Emballonuridae > Saccopteryx > Saccopteryx bilineata. The sequence continues at coordinate 55,605,155 of NC_089498.1, read as the reverse complement.
TGGAGTCAAACCTGTATCACTAAAACTGTTCCCAGATAGAATGAATAGAAAGCCAAAAGTTGAGTCAATATACACTTGAAAACAATTGCTCATTGATTTCAGATGAACCCTGCCTTGGTTCATGATAAGGGAGAATACAATTCAATGTGACATCCAAGATTGCTCATGAATACAAGAAAAAAAATGTCTATACAATTTGAATGAGGTTCAATGTTTGTAGTCTGTAATGAATCATGCACCAAATGTCTCTGTGGACATTTTGGACAGGACCAAAATGTCTGATTATCAAGCAGAGTTGGGAATAAGAGTGACATATGATCTAACGTCATTGTAAGAAAATTGTATTTCAGGCCCTGGCTGGTTGGCTCAGTGGTAGAGCGTCGGCCTGGCGTGCAGGAGTTCTGGGTTCAATTCCCGGCCAGGGCACACAGGAGAAGCACCCATCTGCTTCTCCACCCCTCCCTCTCTCCTTCCTCTCTGTCTCTCTCTTCCCCTCCCGCAGCCAAGGCTCCATTGGAGCAAAGTTGGCCTGGGTGCTGAGGATGGCTCCATGGCCTCTACCTCAGGCGCTAGAATGGCTCTGGTTGCAGCAGAGCAACGCTCCAGATGGGCAGAGCATCGCCCCCTGGTGGGCATGCCGGATAGATCCTGGTCGGGCACATGCAGGAGTCTGTCTGACTGCCTCCCCATTTCCAACTTCAGAAAAATACAAAAAAAAAAAAATGTATTTCAGCTGATACCTTAATTATAAGAGAAAGATAGGAGGAAAATAGAGGTATATGAAAACATAGTGAGAGAGAGAGAGAGTGGAAAAGAGAGAGGAAGAGAGAGGAGAGAAAAAAAGAGAGAAAGAAAAATGAGGGAGAGAAAAACACACAGAGAATGAGAGAGAGAAGACAGCCAGCCAACCAAAAGGCTGGGGAAGAGGGTAAAGGGATATTAGGGATATAGGATAATTGTGAATTTGAAAAATTAGAGAAAGCAGTCACAAGTAGAATTTAAATTTAGCACTAAGACCTTAATTAAAGAAGACATAAAATAAAAATAGCAACAAAGTAGCCTATATAGCAGTTAAAATAAACAAAAAGACCAGGAACAAACTGCCTTTTCATATCTCATTTCTTCCTACTTTTGATTTAAGATAAGAAAAGTTTCACATTTGTGGAATCCTATTCCTTAGGTAGATATGGTTTCTTGCAAATGTGATTTCAGTTATCTCCACCCTTAACCTAGAAATATACCATAATAATTGTCTGGGCTCTTCCAAAACTCCTGCCCTGAAAACTGGTGGAAGATTTTATCACCCAAAATGGATGGATATGCCACTCAGCTGTCGGGTTAATGTTTTAGAGTCATTCTCCCACAGCTGTCTCTCAGACAAGGAATTATTTAATAACTTATATACCACTAGGCATAATTTTTTTTTAGAAAAAGAAAATTATGGTTTATTGGCTGATTTTCACTCAAATATCACTTATTGAGAGTGGTTAACAACCATTTGGTTAGCATGAACAAGTGTGTAATACTTAAATCTCCATGACCAGCAAAAAGTGTTCTCTGATCTATCTCAAAAACATTGTATTCTGAATCTAAACACTATAATTTTACTTTTCATATTAAGATTATGTACTTCCAACAAATCTATTGGAATCATTTACAAACTATCTACAAAAAATTCATCTTTTGAGAAATACAAAAGTTTTTATTATGCAAATATTGATCAAATTCAAAACATGACATACAAGCATATAAATATATATTTGTAATTTTTATTACTATTTTGAAAAAATAAATATGTGTGTATGTGATTTGCTTGTGCGTTTGTTTGTAAATTACTAATTCAAAAGCCATAGATAATCAGATAGTACATTTATAATAAATGTTAGGTTATTTGACACCCAGTCAAATGTTAAGTATACTTTTGTCTGGATTATTATTTTGTTGTTGTATAGTCACTTATCAATTTGTTGAACATTTTATTATGGGTTTAAATTTTTTTAAATTTAAGCAGATTAAATAATGAAGGAATGGACTTTTGAAAATCACATTTATTAACTATCTCAGAAAATCAAAGTGGTCATATATTTGGTTCCAATATAATCTGTATAATAAGAATAAGATTTTAAGTTTAAGATTACTGGTAATTAACTTAATGCTGAATAACCACCAGCTGTTGAGCTAAAAAGTGCAACGGTAAAGCAAAAGATTAGGACAAATGCTATTAATTCAGGAATGCAGGTGAAAACTCCACAGGTCTTACAGTTATTTCAGATGAGTTAAAAATTAAATACTTGTCATTTAATTTAGATTTATGGTCTCAAATGCCCACCTGTAATGACATTTTTCTAAGGCCTTCAAAGATATTTATAATTAATTTTTAAAATTATTTAAGAGATGATTAACAATTTACCAACTTAGGTGAAGTGAAAAGATTAGATCTCTATGCTATTTTTCTTCTTTCTACATGGAAGGGACAATTCTTTACAACCAGCTTCAATTTCATTTTCCAACTCTATGGGAAATAACATTATGTCCTCCAGTTCTGTGAATGTGAACAAAATCTAACGAATTTTCCATTAGAACAGCTAAATGAAAGGTAAATGTTACTTCTTCACATGGTACTGACAATCAGACATCTTATTCTTAAAATACAGAATTATATCTTTGCATATTCAATTTAAAAATAACTTGCTCTGACTTTAGTTCCTGTGTAGACTAAAACAGATAAACACAGGCAATTAAGCACCCTTTAAATCTTCATTTATATACAGTGCAAATTTTATACCATCCACCTAAAATAACAGACAATAACATTTAATCTTCTGTAATTAGCAATACTTTTGTTTGACTTCATTGTTTGCTGTTCCAAGCTCTAAAGAGAAGCACATGGAAAGTTAGATCTAAACGCTGATTAATAGATCTGAGAGCAAAGATTCTTTTATGGCTGGGTGCAAAGTAGGTCAAGTGAATTTAGTCTTTTTTCAGAGTACAAGGCTTGAGAAGGAGTGGCTGAGGAGAAAGACTGCCAAACTTTTCAAAAGGCTCGTCCAGGCTGAGTGGAAGACTGGACCACAAGCTCAGAGCACACATATTCTAGTACATAAAAGTGGGTTAAATTTCTGTATCACAGAGTGGGGGACTATATCCCCTCCAGGCCAAGATTCTTGGCATCCCTGGAGGAAAGTCTGCATTCTATAGTGATCCACTATAACTTTCAGTCAATTTTATCATTGTGCATATAAAGATGTAGAAACAATAACTATTTAGAGAATAAATAAAACCATTATATTAATTTACTATATTTATTAATGTATTTATCAAATCATAGATCATGAACAAATAAACAGATTAAATATATTGGACATAAAAACACTAGTAACTACCTATGTACATTGGTTACAAGGTGTTCTCCATTATTTGGTTATATTGCCATACATGGACAAACAATATATTAAAAACTTTGTCTGTGATGTCTTTCTGTTAACCAAAATTTAAGTAATGCTTTTGATTGCATAATTATTCAAGCCTTGTTTACTGAATAAGCATTTATTGGGCATTTATCTTTTACTGAGTATTTTGTAAGATAAAAAGAGTAGGAAAATAAATAGAATCTTGCTTCTGGTTTTTTCCCTAAGGAGCTGATAAAGTAGAAGAGAGAACAGACCATGAACAGCTAATTCTATTGTGTGTGATACATGGTATAGTAGTTTCATAAACATGTTGGAAGGAGCAGTAATATTTATTTGGGTCCCAAAGGAAGTATTTACAGAGGGGATAAAATAATCTGAGCTTTTAATCAATAAGAATTCCAGAGATAGGAAGGTCAGAAAGATATTTCAGAAAATAGATCATCTAAAGGGAAGTGGAAGAAGTACATACACAGCTATTTTTTAGGAGTGGGAAGTGATTGTTAGGGGGAGCAGCATGTGGTATAATATAATTAAAGAATAGAATGCTAATTGTGTGCAGGAAGAATGCTATTAGCAATTAATTAAGTTATTTTTCACCCATATCAACTAAGGATGCTGCTTATATTTTTTTGCCTTGCATTTTGAATTAGGTTTAAATCAAGACCTCTGAGTTTCAAAAAAATTTTTTTTATAATTCCATGTATTTATTATGCTGATTCCCTTTGTTAGAATTAATTTACAATTTATAATATCTATATATGCCACGTAAAGATGTGTAAAGACATTGCTTTTTTAAAAAGTTGCTGCAAGGCTTTGTGCATAAAGAAAAGCAACTGTATTCTCCACGATCTTGCCTTCAATGCAACTGTTATTATTGGCATCTTCATATTCCTCTCTCCAATATCCTTTTAATTGCTGTGGATTGAATTAAGAATTTCAATGTTAAATGTAGTCCTAAATTTAAGTTGCATGTGAGTGCAATGGATTAATAAATATACAGAAATTCAATAAATAGAGTATGAGATTTTATTGAAAATTATTTTTACCAAAGTAAAATAGTATAGGTTTCATAAAATATAATTTTGAATTTTCCATAGAACTTTTTTACTGTTTTATTTTAGGAAAAAGAAAGCAAATATGTTATTTGATTTACTCTAGTTGATTTTACACTGTCTTCAATTTCTAAACATTGCAAATAAAAATTGAGATAGTCACAGTCTTTATCTCTACTGCCTCCCTGAGGTTATGTTTAAAGATAAATGTCTTCCTACTGTTTGGTGTATAATAGGTGGTCAATAAATATTTGCTTGATAAAGTATTATGGAAGAAAGAAAAAAATATGCCAAGGTAATGTAGGGAGATTGTTGTACTTTTCTCAAGTTCTTAAATCGGCTCTGCAATTAGTAACTTCAATACTGTCAGTGTCAAGGAATGTACATACCTGCATACTTCAAGAAATATCATTCAAATCCCTTGTTGTTGTTTTTTTAATTAATTTTAATGGGGTGACATTGGTAAATCAGGGTACATATGTTCAGAGAAAACATCTCCAGGATATTTTGACATTTGATTATGTTGCATACCCATCACCAAAGTCAAATTGTCTTCCATCACCTTCTATCTGGTTTTCTTTGTGCCTCTCCCCTCCCCCCATCTCCTCCCTCTCCTTCCTCCCTCCCCCTTAACCACCACACTCTTGTTCATGTCTCTGAGTATCTTTTTATGTCCCACCTATGTATGGAATCATATAGTTCTTAGTTTTTTTCTGATTTACTTATTTCACTCAGTATAATGTCCAATCTCTTGTTAGAGATGCTTTCTCATTCAGCAAAATTAATCTGTCTCTTATTTCTCTGTCTCTGTCTCTCTCTCACACATGCACACATATACACATAAACAACAGAACAGAACAAAACAAAAACAGATCATTTTTATGCATTACAGTACTTCAGTCTTGAGCATTGGAGTAATAGGTTAAGTCTCTTGCTTCCCAAAAAAGTAAATTAAAAAAATAATCTTTTTTATTCTCTGGACACCACTTTTTCTGCATCCTAATTCAAGTCATACTGTAGCTATTTTAATGTGAGTCTAAGGCTCATACCTAAAAAAGTAAAATAACTTTGACTTTAATGAGATCTTTGAAACGATAAATTTTTATACCCACTAATCTTGAAGCTCACTCTACTTCCAGTTATATGAGACAATGAATTCTCTATATTTTGCACTATTTTGGTCAGTGATTCTCTTATCTTTTGCCTGGAGTACTCTAACTGGTATAGTCAGAGGCAGATTAAGGTTTATTGAGGCCGCAAGCATAGCAGAAAATACTGGGCCCCTTAAAAAAAGAAAGAGAGACAGGAAAAATTAAAATACATGTTAACTGTATTTTTAAATAAATAAAAATAGTATGTAATATTAAAGTTAAAATTACACATATGAAACCAAACTTGGTGTCATTAGAAAAAAGTGTAAAGTTAGGGTTTTGTGGGGCCCTTCAGAAGTTGAGGCTCAGGGTGCACGCTCAGTGCACCCAGACTTAAATCTGCCTCTGGGTATAGTGTCTACTAAATGCAGTTTATTTAGATTTTGAGCTTATATATGGGCTAAAATATATATATATATATATATATATATATATATATATATATACACACACACACACACACACACACACAACTTTTTTAATTAGAAAGATTATTATGCATGCTCCATTCAGAATTCAGTGTTTAAAAAACATACAAATGAAGGTGTGAGTGGGAAGAGAGTGAAAGACAGAAAGAGACTTTATGCCCAGGTCTCTGCCTTTAACATCTAAACTGCAAATGGCAAATATAAACAATTCTTACAACTTCATCCATTTGTTTAAGGTACAGGACTTCTACTCAGTAAGGTTTTATACACCTACAGTGAGTAATAAATAAAATGTGGTTGAAAAAGAATGTCATTCTTTAAAGGTATAGTGATAGAGTTTCCTCTAATTCTCACTGGTCTATATTATAGTTCATTAACATATTTTTGCATTACTTATGCAAGTTTAAATTTATTATTTACCTCTTATTTTAACATTCATTTTTATACATATGTATATATATATTTAACTTTCTGCAAACATTATAGTTGTAATCCATCCATTCGATTTTTTTTATTTTAATTTTTATTTATTTATTTATTTTTTTGTGACAAAGACAGAGCAAGATAGAGAGAGGGACAGATAGGGACAGACAGACAGGAAGGTAGAGAGATGAGAAGCATCAGTTCTTCTTTGCAGCACCTTAGCTGTTCATCAATTAATTTCTCATATGTGCCTTGACCAGAGGGCTACAGTAGACCAAGAGACCCCTTGCCAGTGACCTTGGACTTGAGCTGGTGAGCCTTGCTCAAACCAGATGAGCCTGTACTTAAGCTGGTGACCTCAAGGTTTCGAACCTGAGCCCTCCACGGCTCATTCTGATGCTCTATCCACTGTACCACCACTGGGTCAGGCCTGGCCATTCAATTTTGTATCATTACTTCCAATTGAATTAGTCTATCACTTTGAAAAAATGAGAGGACATTAATGCTGCCCTTTACAATTTATGAGTTATTTCAAACATTATTTATATTAAGAAAATATTTTAAAATATAAAATTGAAAACTATTATATGTTTCTTTCTTGATTGATTTTTGCTCTTATATTTTTTTTTTGTTCAAATGGATTTTTTAATGTCTTTCTTAGTTTCTTTCTGAGCTCAAAGTCATATCTGTTTTCTTAAGTCATATCTCAATTTGTTATGCTCTATTTTTAAGAGTCCTTTGTGGTTCATTTTAATCTTTGAAAAGTTTTGAATTCTGGCATTATTTCTTAAGAAAGCTCTCATCCCAGTGGTTTAACTATAGAAATCTATCTCAAAATTAAAAAAAAAAGAAAAGAGAAAAAGGAAGGAAGGAAGGAAGGAAGGAAGGAAGGAAGGAAGGAAGGAAGGAAGGAAGGAAGGAAGGAAGGAAGGAGAGAGAGAGAGAAGAAAGAAAAAGAAAGAAAGAAAGAAAGAAAGAAAGAAAGAAAGAAAGAAAGAAAGAAAGAAAGAAAGAAAAGAAAAAAGTGAAACACAGAAAATTTGAAGGACTTGAAAATCCTGCTTTCTGTTAGTCCTCAGCCTTCAGGTACCATTTGCAATACTGCACATGGTGAGTGTGACTGCTCTGCTGTTTCCTGCACATTAAGTACAGCTTTGCAAAATAAAGAGACACATGTTGCCACCAGCCTGCCAATTTGCCCCAGATGCCTGCCTATTTGCTTTATATTTTTGGAAGGACACTTAATTCCTGTGTGACCAAAACATTATAAAATGTTAACAAGCTTGTCAGCCTAACTTTTGTAAGAAAAAATATTTCAAACTGAAAATCCCTGTTTTCTTAAAAAAATAATTGCATGAAAAATAATAAAATGATGTTTTGGATGTGAACTTCTATTCATATGTTTGAAATCTTGCTTGTAGCTAGTTCATAATTTTCCTGTTATAAGATAAAGACCAAGGCATTTATCTCTAGTGTTAATCATTATTGGCAGTATTTTCCTTCTCAGAGCCAAGCTATCTTAGGCCATTCCAGGGCAATAGCTGCTTCGACTGGCTTTGACTGTTGTCCTTTGGCTAGTCCCTTGACTTTTTTCAGCCACATTACCTTAACTACCATTATCCCCAAAGTGGTGGCACAAATAAAGAAGGGAAGCCTGATCAGGTGGTCGTACAATGGATAGAGCATCAGCTGGGTTCAAAACCTCAAGGTCCCATATTCGAAACCCCAAGGTTACAGGCTTGAGCACAGGCTCAATCAGCTTGAGTACAGGGTCACCAGCTTGACCCTATGGGAGCTGGCTTGCCTTAAAGGTCACTGGCTTGAAGCCCAAGGTTGCAGGCTTGAGAAAGGGGTCATTGGCTCAGCTGGAGCCACCTGATCAACGCACATATGAGAAAGCAATCAATGAACATCTAAGGTGTCACATCAACTATAAGTTCATGCTTTTCATCTCTCCTTTACTATCTGTCTCTCTCTCTCTAAAAAAAACAAACAAATGAACAAACAAAAAAACAAACCAAAGAGGTAAAAGCTGGCACAGTACTTACTGAATTATAAATACATACTGAAAAATGGGCAATAGAAGTAGGGGTTAAATGTAATTACCGTTTATGATTGAATAATACTATATTTGGGTGCTTTATGTATCATAAGGTTTTCTTCCCTTAATATTTTTTAACAAAATTTACCCTCTCTCCAGTATTTTTATTGTATTACTTCTTATGTACTGCACTTCAACTCAGCATGGAAGTATTATTTTTGAATCTAATATACCTACAGAAGAATTATTTATTATTTTTTGCCTTCAGAATACTGTGCACCATTTATTAAATTATGATATCCAGCACCATCCTATATTTGCAGAAGTATTTAATTGTCCTGCATATATGAACAGGCAGACACTATTGTAGCCATCATAATACATCAAGAAATAGTACAACATCCTTATCCTGTGAATTTTTTTCTAGGGACAGGGACAAGGACAGAAAACTACTGGAATTTCTATTTAGAAAACACTAGAGAGTAAAATGTGGACCCAGATTCTTATTTGCAGCTCCTCATATTAAAAAAATACAGGATGGGTTTAGAGAAAGTTACTTAATCTCAGTTTCTTATTATTATAATGCAATATTAATAATGCTAGCTTTTGCTTTTTAAGTTCTTTCTTGTGAATATTAAAAAATTACTTGAATAAAACTTTAAAACTGGTAAGCACTATATTTCCCTATGACTACATGAACAAAACAAGTGCGTGAAAAGAGAATTTGAATTTATATTTCATAATCTAGTCAAATGTGTCACATGAAAAGCTGTACTGGAGTGACGTCACGGAAATGGCGCCCAGAGCAGCGCGTCCGACAGCTCTCCCCTAAATCACAACAAATTTATCAACTGGAAACAGAAAAATTTATCCTCGGAGCATTCCGGAGTTCCACACAAACTGAAAGCGAAAGGACTGTTATCACTTGAATCTGAGAGACGAGGGTGTGGAGGAAGCTACCGCAGCGACGCTCATTCAAGCCGCGAGGGAGTGCACCTGTGGTGAGTCAGCCCACACTCGGGAGCTGCGAGCAGCCGCGGGCGCGCGCCCAGTACGGTACGGTTGCAGAGTGAGCACCGCCCACACTCGGGAGCCGTGAGCAGCCGCGGGCGCGCACCCGGGCCGGTTGCAGAGCGAGCACCGCCCACACTCCGGAGCAGCGAGCAGCCGTGGGCACGAGCCCGGTCCGGTTGCAGAGCGAGCACCGCTAACGTTCCCAGCGGCCCGCGCACTGCGAGTGAGAGTCGCCAGCCACTGGTGCCCGGAGCACCCCATTTTCGCGCGTGCCCTGGGCATTCCACACGCCCAGAGCACCCTACTGGCCCGCACACCCAGGGTTCCCCATTATCCTGCGCCTGGTGCGATCCAGCCGCCAGCGGCAGGGTGAGCGGGAGAGGCACCAGGGTGGTCTTCTACTTGGGAGATTCTCTCCGTGGGCGGGGCACCTCACCCAGCCATTCAAGCTAACAATCAAGCGTTGGGGGAGGGGCGCACGCAGGCAGCCTAAAATACCTTCGGGAGCACAGCTGCAACCCAATCACTGAAATTAGCTTAACCCATGAAATCTGCGCACCCTCGGTTCTAATTGATAAGATCTCTCTCAGTTCAGTGACCCAAGACAAGAGGCGTGATATTTTTTAGTGCCTCTCGCTAAAGGGGCGGGGGCAACTTCTGATTGATAGAGCCTCCATATTCAGGGATAAACGCTAACAAGAGGGACTTGGCAGATAATAAGATCTATACTACACTAGTCGCAAGCAGAGACTAGTGCCTCTTCTTCCCAGCCAAAACAGGCTACAAAGTGTGGAAAGCCTGGGTTGAGAGGTCCAACTAAATGATAGGTGCTGAACAGTCACCTTGACAACAATTGACTCCCACCCCCGCCTGATTACACTGGAGGCCCTGACTGCCGGAGCCTTTCCCAAAGCCTTGCACTGAGTGGGGATAGAGTGGGGATTTCCCAGCTCTTTGAGCCTCTTACTCCCCAGGCAGAAGCAGTTGCAGCCTTATAGCTGGATCACCAGGCTGCTAATTCAGGAAGGGGGGACTAGGAGAGAGAATCCAGGAAAGCAAACTCTCTCATCGTTGGACCCTGCAAACGCCAACAAGCCTTGACTACCAGCAAGACTAAAGCCAATTATATGACATTGCCATAGAATCCCATCAACTGCAAATCCCTACCTAAGTGTGACACAGGGGCAGAGCCTGGGGTACAGAGTCACTGACCAGGAAGAGGGAGAGAAAAGAAAAAAGAAGAAGTTAACCTCTCAAAATCAAGAAAAATCCACAGACTTTACAACTTGTTCCACTAATTTTTGTTGTTGTTGTTGTTTGTTTCTTCTATCTTATTGCCTTTATTTCCTCCACCTCGGTCCTTCTATTCTCTGCCCATCTTATGCTTCCCTTTTCTTGAACTACACTACCTATAAGTGTTACATTTTATTTCTCTTCTTCATCCTCACCCTCCTTTAAGGTTATACTCCAAAACACTTAACTCTCACTCTCTCCTCTTTTGTTTTTTTTTTGATTTGCTTTATTTTGTTTTTTTCTCTTCCTTTTTTATTTCTTCCTTCGTTTTTCTCTTTTTCTTATTTTTTTTTTAATAAATTTTTATTAATGGTAATGGGATGACATTAATAAATCAGGGTACATATATTCAAAGAAAACATGTCTAGGTTATTTTGTCATCAAATTATGTTGCAAACCCATCGCCCAAAGTCAGATTGTCCTCCGTCACCCTCTATCTAGTTCTCTGTGCCCCTCCCCCTCCCCCTAACTCTCTCCCTCCCTCCCTCCCATGTCCTCCCTCCCCCCCCCACCCATGGTAACCACCACACTCTTGTCCATGTCTCTTAGTCTCATTTTTATGTTCCACCAATGTATGGAATCATGTAGTTCTTGTTTTTTTCTGATTTGCTTATTTCACTCCTTATAATGTTATCAAGATCCCACCATTTTGCTGTAAATGATCTGATGTCATCATTTCTTATGGCTGAGTAGTATTCCATAGTGTATATGTGCCACATCTTCTTTATCCAGTCTTCTATTGAAGGGCTTTTTGGTTGTTTCCATGTCTTGGCCACTGTGAACAGTGCTGCAATGAACATGGGGCTACATGTGTCTTCACGTATCAATGTTTCTGAGGTTTTGGGGTATATACCCAGTAGAGGGATTGCTGGGTCATAAGGTAGTTCCATTTGCAGTTTTTTGAGGAACCACCATACTTTCCTCCATAACGGTTGTACTACTTTACAGTCCCACCAACAGTGAATGAGGGTTCCTTTTTCTCCACAGCCTCTCCAACATTTGCTATTACCCATCTTGTTGATAATAGCTAATCTAACAGGGGTGAGGTGGTATCTCATTGTAGTTTTGATTTGCATTTCTCTAATAACTAATGAAGCTGAGCATCTTTTCATATATCTGTTGGCCATTTGTATCTCTTCCTGGGAGAAGTGTCTGTTCATGTCCTCTTCCCATTTTTTTATTGGATTGTTTGTTTGTTTGTTGTTGAGTTTTATGAGTTCTTTGTAAATTTTGGATATTAGGCCCTTATCTGAGCTGTCGTTTGAAAATATCAGTTCCCATATAGTTGGCTGTCTGTTTATTTTGATATCAGTTTCTCTTGCTGAGCAAAAACTTTTAATTCTGATGTAGTCTCATTCATTTATCTTTGCCTTCACTTCTCTTGCCATTGGAGTCAAGTTCATAAAATGTTCTTTAAAACCCAGGTCCATGATTTTAGTACCTATGTCTTCTTCTATGTACTTTATTGTTTCAGGTCTTATATTTAGGTCTTTGATCCATTTTGAATTAATTTTAGTACACGGGGACAGGCTGTAGTCGAGTTTCATTCTTTTGCATGTGGCTTTCCAGTTTTCCCAACACCATTTGTTGAAGAGGCTTTCTTTTTTCCATTGTGTGTTGTTGGCCCCTTTATTAAAGATTATTTGACCATATATATGTGGTTTTATTTCTGGGCTTTCTATTCTGTTCCATTGGTCTGAGTGTCTATTTTTTTGCCAATACCATGCTATTTTGATTATCGTGGCCCTATAATATAGTTTAAAGTCAGGTATTGTAATGCCCCCAGCTTCATTCTTTTTCCTTAGGATTGTTTTGGCTATTTGGGGTTTTTTATAATTCCAAAAAATCTGATGATTTTTTGTTCCATTTCTTTAAAAAATCTCATAGGGATTTTGATGGGAATTGCATTAAATTTGTATATTGCTTTGGGTAATATGGCCATTTTGATTATATTTATTCTTCCTATCCAAGAACAAGGAATATTTTTCCATCTCATTGTATCTTTTTCGATTTCCCTTAACAATGCTTTGTAATTTTCATTATATAGGTCCTTTACGTTCTTTGTTATGTTTATTCCTAGGTATTTTATTTTTTTTTGTTGCAATCGTGAAGGGGATTATTTTTTTGAGTTCGTTTTCTAATATTTCATTGTTGGCATATAGAAAGGCTATGGACTTTTGTATGTTAATTTTGTATCCTGCGACCTTACTGTATTGGTTTATTGTTTCTAATAATCTTTTTGTGGAGTCCTTCGGGTTTTCGATGTATAGGATCATATCATCAGCAAAAAGTGATAGCTTTACTTCTTCTTTTCCGATACGGATGCCTTTTATTTCTTTGTCTTGTCTGATTGCTCTGGCCAGAACTTCTAGCACCACGTTGAATAGGAGTGGAGAGAGTGGACAACCCTGTCTTGTTCCTGATTTAAGGTAGAAAGTCCTCAGTTTTATGCCGTTTAATAGGATGTTGGCTGATGGTTTATCATATATGGCCTTTATCATGTTGAGATATTTTCCTTCTATACCCATTTCGTTGAGAGTCTTAAACATAAAATTGTGTTGTATTTTATCAAAAGCCTTTTCTGCATCTATTGATAAGATCATGTGGTTTTTGTTCTTTGTTTTGTTGATATGGTGTATTACGTTAACCGTTTTGCGTATGTTGAACCATCCTTCAGATTCTGGGATGAATCCCACTTGATCATGATGTATTATTTTTTTAATATGTTGTTGTATTCGGTTTGCCAGTATTTTGTTTAGTATTTTAGCATCTGTATTCATTAGAGATATTGGTCTGTAGTTTTCTTTCTTTGTGCCATCCTTGCCAGGTTTTGTTATGAGGGTTATGTTGGCCTCATAAAATGTGTTTGGAAGTATTGCTTCTTCTTCAATTTTTTGGAAGACTTTGAGTAGAATAGGAACCAAGTCTTCTTTGAATGTTTGATAGAATTCACTAGTATAACCGTCTGGGCCTGGACTTTTATTTTTGGGGAGATTTTTAATAGTTTTTTCTATTTCCTCCCTGCTGATTGGTCTGTTTAGGCTTTCTGCTTCTTCATGACTCAGTCTAGGAAGGTTGTATTGTTCTAGGAATTTATCCATTTCTTCTAGATTGTTGTATTTGGTGGCATATAATTTTTCATAGTATTCTACAATAATTCTTTGTATTTCTATGATGTCTGTGGTGATCTCTCCTCTTTCATTTTGGATTTTATTTATTTGAGTCCTGTGTCTTTTTTCCTTGGTGAGTCTTGCCAAGGGTTTGTCAATTTTGTTGATCTTTTCAAAGAACCAGCTCCTTGTTTTATTGATTTTTTCTATAGTTTTTCTGTTCTCTATTTCATTTATTTCTGCTCTGATTTTTATTATCTCCTTTCTTTGGCTGGTTTTGGGTTGTCTTTGTTCTTCTTTTTCTAGTTCCTTAAGGTGTGAAGTTAAGTGGTTTACTTCGGCTCTCTCTTGTTTGTTCATATAGGCCTGAAGTGATATGAACTTTCCTCTTATTACTGCTTTTGCTGCATCCCAGAGATTCTGATATGTCGTATTTTCATTTTCATTTGTCTGTATATATCTTTTGATTTCTGCGCTTATTTCTTCTTTGACCCATTCATTTTTTAGAATTATGTTGTTTAGTTTCCACATTTTTGTGGGTTTTTCCCCCTCTTTTTTGCAGTTGAATTCTAGTTTCAAGGCTTTATGATCAGAAAATATGCTTGGTACAATTTCAATTTTTCTAAATTTGCTGATATTGTCTTTGTGGCCCAACATATGGTCAATTCTTGAGAATGTTCCATGTACACTAGAGAAAAATGTATACTCTGTCGCTTTGGGATGAAGTGTCCTGTAGATGTCTATCATATCCAGGTGTTCTAGTATTTCATTTAAGGCCACTATATCTTTATTGATTCTCTGTTTGGATGACCGATCTAGAGCCGTCAGCGGTGTATTGAGGTCTCCAAGTATGATTGTATTTTTGTTAGTTTTTGTTTTAAGGTCAATAAGTAGCTGTCTTATATATTTTGGTGCTCCTTGGTTTTGTGCATATATATTAAGGATTGTTATGTCTTCTTGATTCAACTTCCCCTTAATCATTATGAAATGACCATTTTTGTCTCTGAGTACTTTTTCTGTCTTGTAGTCAGCATTATTAGATATGAGTATTGCTACACCTGCTTTTTTTGGGGTGTTGTTTGCTTGGAGTATTGTTTTCCAGCCTTTCACTTTGAATTTGTTTTTATCCTTGTTGCTTAGATGTGTTTTTTGTAGGCAGCATATAGTTGGATTTTCTTTTTTAATCCATTCTGCTACTCTGTGTCTTTTTATTGGTAAGTTTAATCCATTTACATTTAGTGTAATTATTGACACTTGTGGGTTCCCTACTGCCATTTTATAAATTGCTTTCTGTTAGTTTTGTATCTAGTTTGATTCTTCTTTTTTGTTTTTCTATCATTTGTTTGTTTGTGTTCCATACTTCTTTCCTCTGTTGCTACCTTTTTTAAGTCAAGTGTATTTGTGGTGGTTTTTTTAAGGGTGGTTACCATTAAGTAATGAAAAGGGTACCTACCATATTCATTGTAGTACCCTATCTTATAAGTATTTCTGCACTTCATCGTCCTTTGCTACTGTTAATCTCCATCCTCTCCCCCCTTTTTTTCCTTTGTTGTCACAGTTTAAGTTTGGTTTTATTGTGTTCTTGGTGGAGCTGTTACGTGTGGTGTTGTTTTCTTTTGTTCTTTGAATCTGGTTGGAAAACCCCCTTTAGTATTTCCTGGAGTGGGGGCTTTCTGTTGATAAATTCTCTCATCTTTTCTGTATTTGTGAATGTTTTTATATCTCCTTCATACTTGAAGGATAGCTTTGATGGATATAGTATTCTTGGCTGAAAGTTCCTCTCTTTCAGGGCTTTAAATATTGGGGTCCACTCTCTTCTAGCTTGTAGAGTTTCTGCTGAGAAATCTGATGATAATCTAATAGGCCTTCCTTTATATGTTGTACTCTTCTTTTCCCTGGCTGCCTTGAGAATTTTTTCTTTGTCATTGGTTTGTGTCATCTTTATTATGATGTGCCTTGGAGCGGGTTTGTTGGGGTTAAGAAAACTTGGTGTTCTGTTTGCTTCTTGAATTTGAGGCTTTAGTTCCTTCCACAGGCTTGGGAAGTTCTCATCTATTATTTGTTTGAGTATATTCTCCATTCCATTTTCTTTCTCTTCTCCCTCTGATATACCTATTATTCTTATGTTATTCTTTCTGATGGAGTCAGACAATTCCTGTAGGGCTTTCTCGTTTTTTATTATTTTTGAATCTCTTTCTTCCTCTCTGTTGTGCCTCAAGTTGTTTGTCTTCTATTTCACTAATCCTATCTTCAATCTAGGCTGTTCTGTTAGCTAAGCTTGTTACCTCGTTTTTCAGCTCGTGAATTGAGTTTTTCATTTCTGTTTGATTTGTTTTAATAGTTTCAATTTCCTTGGTAATATATTCTTTGTGTTCATTGAGTTGTTTTCTGATCTCCCTATATTGCCTTTCTGTGTTTTCTTGTATATCTCTGAGTATTTTTAAGATTTCTATTTTAAATTCTCTGTCATTTAGCTCCAAGGCTTCCAATATGTTAAGTCTTTTCTCCATAGATTTTTCCACATCTATTTGTGTTACCTCTCTTTCTTTTGTATCCATAATATTCGATTTCCTCTTTCTTATCGGCATCTGAGGGTGGTCTTATTGATAGCACACAGGCGCACTCCCTCGTGGCTTGAATGAGCGTCGCTGCTGCGGTAGCTTCCTCCACACCCTCGTCTCTCAGATTCAAGTGATAACAGTCCTTTTGCTTTCAGTTTGTGTGGAACTCCGGAATGCTCCGAGGATAAATTTTTCTGTTTCTAGTTGATAAATTTGTTGTGATTTAGGGGAGAGCTGTCGGACGAGCTTCTCACTGCGCCATTTCCGTGACGTCACTCTCTTTTTCTTATTTTTTTCTTTCTATTCGTTTTTTCTTTTCTCATTTTACTTTCCTCCCATTTAATCCTCAATCACGAATAAATTAGTTAATTTGGGACTCAAGGCTTTTTTTGGCTTTATTTTTCTTTTTTGCTTTTGTTTTTGTTTTTTTCTTGTTTGTTTATTTTTGTGGTATTTGGGGTCCTCCCAACCCAAGGTCTCCATTGTATTTAGTCTTCGCTCCGCTTAATACAACTGATTTTTACTTATTATTTTTATTTTTTTCTTCTTTATTATTCTTTTTTTGGTCTTTTTTTCTGGTTCCCTCTTATCCCTCTCACTATATCTCTTAGTTGACCATCACTTACAAGCAAATCATCTTATGCTTGTCTAAGATTTTCTCCCTTTTTTTTTTTTTTTTTGCATTTAGTAGGTCCCTACTCCCTTTTTTTTTGCCCCTAGAACTCTTCACCCCAAATCAGGCCCTCCATTATAGGCATGATATTTCCCTGAGGAGGGGAGAGGAGGGAAAGAGAAGAAAGAAAAAAAGAGGGAAATAATAAATTATTACTGTTTTTTATTTGTGGGGTGTTTTACCTTTTTTTTTTTTTTTACTTTTTACTCTTTATTAATTCTAATTAGTGCTATCAACAAGACCACCCTCAGATGCCAATAAGAAAGAGGAAATTGAATATTATGGATACAAAAGAAAGAGAGGTAACACAAATAGATGTGGAAAAATCTATGGAGAAAAGACTTAACATATTGAAAGCCTTGGAGCTAAATGACAGAGAATTTAAAATAGAAATCTTAAAAATACTCAGAGATATACAAGAAAACACAGAAAGGCAATATAGGGAGATCAGAAAACAACTTAATGAACACAAAGGATATATTACCAAGGAAATTGAAACTATTAAAACAAATCAAACAGAAATGAAAAACTCAATTCACGAGCTGAAAAACAAGGTAACAAGCTTAGCTAACAGAATAGCCCAGATTGAGGATAGGATTAGTGAAATAGAAGACAAACAACTTGAGGCACAACAGAGAAAAGAAGAAAGAGACTCAAAAATAATAAAAAACGAGAAAGCCCTACAGGAATTGTCTGACTCCATCAGAAAGAATAACATAAGAATAATAGGTATATCAGAGGGAGAAGAGAAAGAAAATGGAATGGAGAATATACTCAAACAAATAATAGACGAGAACTTCCCAAGCCTGTGGAAAGATCTAAAGCCTCAAATTCAAGAAGCAAACAGAACACCGAGTTATCTTAACCGCAACAAACCCACTCCAAGGCACATCATAATAAAGATAACACAAACCAATGACAAAGAAAAAATTCTCAAGGCAGCCAGGGAAAAGAAGAGTACAACATATAAAGGAAGGCCTATTAGATTATCATCAGATTTCTCAGCAGAAACTCTACAAGCTAGAAGAGAGTGGACCCCAATATTTAAGCCCTGAAAGAGAGGAACTTTCAGCCAAGAATACTATACCCATCAAAGCTATCCTTAAAGTATGAAGGAGATATAAAAACATTCACAAATACAGAAAAGATGAGAGAATTTATCAACAGAAAGCCCCCACTCCAGGAAATACTAAAGGGGGTTTTCCAACCAGATTCAAAGAACAAAAGAAAACAACACCACACGTAACAGCTCCACCAAGAACACAATAAAACCAAACTTAAACTGTGACAACAAAGGAAAAAAAGGGGGGAGAGGATGGAGATTAACAGTAGCAAAGGACGATGAAGTGCAGAAATACTTATAAGATAGGGTACTACAATGAATATGGTAGGTACCCTTTTCATTACTTAATGGTAACCACCCTTAAAAAAACCACCACAAATACACTTGACTTAAAAAAGGTAGCAACAGAGGAAAGAAGTATGGAACACAAACAAAAACAAATGATAGAAAAACAAAAAAGAAGAATCAAACTAGATACAAAACTAACAGAAAGCAATTTATAAAATGGCAGTAGGGAACCCACAAGTGTCAATAATTACACTAAATGTAAATGGATTAAACTTACCAATAAAAAGACACAGAGTAGCAGAATGGATTAAAAAAGAAAATCCAACTATATGCTGCCTACAAGAAACACATCTAAGCAACAAGGATAAAAACAAATTCAATGTGAAAGGCTGGAAAACAGTACTCCAAGCAAACAACACCCAAAAAAAAGCAGGTGTAGCAATACTCATATCTAATAATGCTGACTACAAGACAGAAAAAGTGCTCAGAGACAAAAATGGCCATTTCATAATGATTAAGGGGAAGTTGAATCAAGAAGACATAACAATCCTTAATATATATGCACCAAACCAAGGAGCACCAAAATATATAAGACAGCTACTTATTGACCTTAAAACAAAAACTAACAAAAATACAATCATACTTGGAGACCTCAATACACCGCTGACGGCTCTAGATCGGTCATCCAAACAGAGAATCAATAAAGATATAGTGGCCTTAAATGAAATACTAGAACACCTGGATATGATAGACATCTACAGGACACTTCATCCCAAAGCGACGGAGTATACATTTTTCTCTAGTGTACATGGAACATTCTCAAGAATTGACCATATGTTGGGCCACAAAGACAATATCAGCAAATTTAGAAAAATTGAAATTGTACCAAGCATATTTTCTGATCATAAAGCCTTGAAACTAGAATTCAACTGCAAAAAAGAGGGGGAAAAACCCACAAAAATGTGGAAACTAAACAACATAGTTCTAAAAAATGAATGGGTCAAAGAAGAAATAAGTGCAGAGATCAAAAGATATATACAGACAAATGAAAATGAAAATACGACATATCAGAATCTCTGGGATGCAGCAAAAGCAGTAATAAGAGGAAAGTTCATATCACTTCAGGCCTATATGAACAAACAAGAGAGAGCCGAAGTAAACCACTTAACTTCACACCTTAAGGAACTAGAAAAAGAAGAACAAAGACAACTCAAAACCAGCCAAAGAAAGGAGATAATAAAAATCAGAGCAGAAATAAATGAAATAGAGAACAGAAAAACTATAGAAAAAATCAATAAAACAAGGAGCTGGTTCTTTGAAAAGATCAACAAAATTGACAAACCCTTGGCAAGACTCACCAAGGAAAAAAGGCACAGGACTCAAATAAATAAAATCCAAAATGAAAGAGGAGAGATCACCACAGACATCATAGATATACAAAGAATTATTGTAGAATACTATGAAAAATTATATGCCACCAAATACAACAATCTAGAAGAAATGGATAAATTCCTAGAACAATACAACCTTCCTAGACTGAGTCAAGAAGAAGCAGAAAGCCTAAACAGACCAATCAGCAGGGAGGAAATAGAAAAAACTATTAAAAACCTCCCCGAAAATAAAAGTCCAGGCCCAGACGGTTATACTAGTGAATTCTATCAAACATTCAAAGAAGACTTGGTTCCTATTCTACTCAAAGTCTTCCAAAAAATTGAAGAAGAAGCAATACTTCCAAACACATTTTATGAGGCCAACATAACCCTCATACCAAAACCTGGCAAGGATTGCACAAAGAAAGAAAACTACAGACCAATATCACTAATGAATACAGATGCCAAAATACTAAACAAAATACTGGCAAACCGAATACAACAACATATTAAAAAAATAATACATCATGATCAAGTGGGATTCATCCCAGAATCAAAGGATGGTTCAACATATGCAAAAACGGTTAACGTAATACACCATATCAACAAAACAAAGAACAAAAACCACATGATCTTATCAATAGATGCAGAAAAGGCTTTTGATAAAATACAACACAATTTTATGTTTAAGACTCTCAACAAAATGGGTATAGAAGGAAAATATCTCAACATGATAAAGGCCATATATGATAAACCATCAGCCAACATCCTATTAAACGGCATAAAACTGAGGACTTTCTACCTTAAATCAGGAACAAGACAGGGTTGTCCACTCTGTCCACTCTTATTCAACGTGGTGCTAGAAGTTCTGACCAGAGCAATCAGACAAGACAAAGAAATAAAAGGCATCCATATCGAAAAGAAGAAGTAAAGCTATCACTTTTTGCTGATGATATGATCCTATACATCGAAAACCCGAAGGACTCCACAAAAAGATTATTAGAAACAATAAACCAATACAGTAAGGTCGCAGGATACAAAATTAACATACAAAAGTCCATAGCCTTTCTATATGCCAACAATTAAATATTAGAAAACGAACTCAAAAAAATAATCCCCTTCACGATTGTGACAAAAAAAATAAAATACCTAGGAATAAACATAACAAAGAATGTAAAGGACCTATATAATGAAAATTACAAAGCATTGTTAAGGGAAATCGAAAAAGATACAATGAGATGGAAAAATATTCCTTGTTCTTGGATAGGAAGAATAAATATAATCAAAATGGCCATATTACCCAAAGCAATATACAAATTTAATGCAATTCCCATCAAAATCCCTATGAGATTTTTTAAAGAAATATAACAAAAAATCATCAGATTTATATGGAACTATAAAAAACCCCAAATAGCCAAAACAATCCTAAGGAAAAAGAATGAAGCTGGGGCATTACAATACCTGACTTTAAACTATATTATAGGGCCACGATAATCAAAACAGCATGGTATTGGCAGAAAAATAGACACTCAGACCAATGGAACAGAATAGAAAGCCCAGAAATAAAACCACATATATATGGTCAAATAATCTTTGATAAAGGGGCCAACAACATACAATGGAGAAAAGAAAACCTCTTCAACAAATGGTGTTGGGAAAACTGGAAAGCCACATGCAAAAGAATGAAACTGGACTACAGCCTGTCCCCGTGTACTAAAATTAATTTAAAATGGATCAAAGACCTAAATATAAGACCTGAAACAATAAAGTACATAGAAGAAGACATAGGTACTAAAATCATGGACCTGGGTTTTAAAGAACATTTTATGAACTTGACTCCAATGGCAAGAGAAGTGAAGGCAAAGATAAATGAATGGGACTACATCAGAATAAAAAGTTTTTGCTTAGCAAGAGAAACTGATATCAAAATAAACAGACAGCCAACTAAATGGGAAATGATATTTTCAAACAACAGCTCAGATAAGGGCCTAATATCCAAAATTTACAAAGAACTCATAAAACTCAACAACAAACAAACAAACAATCCCATAAAAAAATGGGAAGAGGACATGAACAGACACTTCTCCCAGGAAGAGATACAAATGGCCAACAGATATATGAAAAGATGCTCAGCTTCATTAGTTATTAGAGAAATGCAAATCAAAACTACAATGAGATACCACCTCACCCCTGTTAGATTAGCTATTATCAACAAGACGGGTAATAGCAAATGTTGGAGAGGCTGTGGAGAAAAAGGAACCCTCATTCACTGTTGGTGGGACTGTAAAGTAGTACAACCATTATGGAGGAGAGTATGGTGGTTCCTCAAAAAACTGCAAATAGAACTACCTTATGACCCAGCAATCCCTCTACTGGGTATATACCCCAAAACCTCAGAAACATTGATACGTGAAGACACATGTAGCCCCATGTTCATTGCAGCACTGTTCACAGTGGCCAAGACATGGAAACAACCAAAAAGCCCTTCAATAGAAGACTGGATAAAGAAGATGTGGCACATATACATTATGGAATACTACTCAGCCATAAGAAATGATGACATCAGATCATTTACAGCAAAATGGTGGGATCTTGATAACATTATAAGGAGTGAAATAAGTAAATCAGAAAAAAACAAGAACTACATGATTCCATACATTGGTGGAACATAAAAATGAGACGAAGAGACATGGACAAGAGTGTGGTGGTTACCAGGGGTGGGGGGACGGAGGACATGGGAGGGAGGGAGGGAGTGAGTTAGGGGGAGGGGGAGGAGCACAGAGAACTAGATAGAGGGTGACGGAGGACAATCTGACTTTGGGCGAGGGGTACGCAACATAATTTAATGACAAAATAACCTAGACATGTTTTCTTTGAATATATGTACCCTGATTTATTAATGTCATCCCATTACCATTAATAAAAATTTATTTAAAAAAAGAAAAAAAAAAAAGAAAAGTTGTACTGAAAAAGATATAACTAGAAGCCAAGTAACATGTAAGAGCACCTTTAAAATTGTCATATACCACAGGATACCAGATAAAAAGAAAGAAAAAGACAATTTTCCAAAAGATCTTAAATGTGAATATACAGTGTGTCCGTAAAGTCATGGTGCACTTTTGACTGGTCACAGGAAAGCAACAAAAGACGATAGAAATGTGAAATCTGCACCAAATAAAAGGATAACTCTCCCAGTTTCATACCTATTCAGTGCAGTTCGATGTGGGCTCATGCACAGATTTTTTAGGGCTCCTTAGGTAGCTATCCCGTATAGCATCTACAGACTCATCACTGACTGATGGCCTACCAGAACGGGGTTTCTCCACCAAACTGCTGGTTTCCTTCAACTGCTTATCCCACCGAGTAATGTTATTCCTATGTGGTGGCACTTCATTAATAATGCGCCGATATTCACATTGCACTTTGGTCACAGAACACACTGAATTGAATTTAGCGAGCCACAGAACACACTGAACTTTCCTCTGTACCGTCCACATCTCGACTGGCATGGCCATGGGCTGCTCCGCTGTATACACGGTGTTACATCATCATCTGTGCATGCGCACATGCTGCCACATCATCCTACAGAAACTGGGAGGGTTTTCCTTTTATTTGGTGCAGATATCACATTTCTATTGTCTTTTGTTGCTTTCCTGTGACCAGTCAAAAGTGCACTATGACTTATGGACACACTGTAGTTACATTTGCATGGAATTGTCAGTTCCTTTCATGTTCAGATGAGCTACCCTAGAAGATGAACAGTAGGGAGTGATCTCTACTAATTACAATTTCAAGAAAACAAACCCATGATCTTCGTTAGCTTCTATGTTTAATATTTTTTGCTTTTGTATTTAAAATTGAGCATAGTGGTTTTTATAATGTCACAACAGATGATAGAACTTTCAAATGCTCAATTTTTGTTTTAGCTAAAAGTATAAGTGCATTGTTCTTCAGGGAGTATGTTGGTGTATCTGTGGGCACTTTGCTTATTCATCATATTTCATTTCAGAAATGTAGCTGAATTCAGATATTACCTTTTCTTCTAAACATTAGTATTTTCCCTCTTCCTACATTTCTTTACCTTTTCTTTTTATAGTATCTATCTAGTGGAATATACAGCGACCTTGGTTCAAGCTGGTTCCCCGATACTTAAAAGTGTTGTACAGAGATAAATGCAGTCATAATTATTTATTGAAAGAATCGGTAAATTGACAATATATATGAAAATATTGACAAAATATTACCCTACTTCAGCTTTTTATATGGTAATGGTATTATGGCAAATTAAATTTATTTAAGCAAGAATTAAAAATACAATAAATATACACCCTATTGATAGTTAAAAATACTTTCCTAAAATAGAATCCTATCACTTTATTATAACCATGGTCTATATATGCATGTTGAATAGCTATAATGACCTGGTAGAAAAATCATGAGACTAACCTATGTAACATATCTTAACTCATCGATGAAGGCTCCTTTTCACATTTCTCATTATGCATCTTATAAATCTTTTTTCTTTATATAAGCTCTTACTAGGAACCCAACCACATCTTCTCTTTGTATGTCAAGAATTTTTTATTGTTGTAAAGTAATCCTGTGAGTTACATAGAGACACCAAGGTAGGTTACTGAAGAACTTTAGTAGTTCTTAGCCAGTGACATTCATGGGGCCTTATCAAACCCAAATCACGCAGTCCAGAATTTAGCTCTGAGGCTGGTTATATAGAAATGATCACATACTGGTTGGGGGCAAAGGCCCTCCTTTGGAAGTATAGTACAAAAGTCATTTACTAACAAACTCATTGAGTTTTTACTGTTTTGTTACATTTACCTATAGGATCTATCAAAAGAAAAAAACATTCCTACACATTAAGACCATAAGATAACACAGCAGTGATGAATGTTTTACATACCTGACAAAGAAGATATTCCCAAACCTTCTAGGATTTACAAACTATCCCTGTTACCACAATAGTGAGAAATATTTAGTTAAGGATAAGGACAGAAGCTAAATGAAGTTACTTTTGCTAAGAGTGTTGGTGTTAGCTTATTAGGAAATCTGAAGCTAATTTCCTCTTGCTTAGTTTACAACTTTTGTACATACAAAGAATTTCAAAATAATGATTTCGAAAGCATATAAAATGTTACAGAATACAGGTTTTCATGCAAGGGAGTCGTGATCCCTTTGTCTAGAGGTATATGTCATTCTCATGACTCCTGCAGGATGGGAGAGAGAGTCAGGATTAGTGCAGTAATTTTTAATTAAGGTACGTAAACAGTTTCCTAAAGGCTTTTAAGAAAGGAGAAGAGGAGGGGTTTTCAGGTAGGTTCTATCTTCTTTGCTTTGTCTAGCAGGTGGCACCAGTCCTTTCAGAGAACTATAGGAACTAGTTAAACTATTATTAGCTGATTTTGCCCCTGCAACCTCTTCTTTTTGTTTTTTCTTCCTCAGAAAGGAGGGGTAAGGGGGCCTGACTCTTCCTTCTAAAATACTATTGTTAACAATTTTGCAGTTCTTTGGTACCTTATCACACTATCTCTCCAGTTTGGTGATGATGTGCAACAGAAACTTCTCATTTCTACTTGTCTCAATATATTTTTGCTTATATACTCCTTTGTCTCAGAAAATAAAATGGAGCCTCTGTGTAAATTAAGGAATGATGACTCTTAATCTCCTTTACTCTCTTGTCTTCTGGAATCCTGCTCTATCAATTGTCTCTTATTTCTGTCTTTACAGTTTTAATACTCTCATTATCAATTTATTCTTTAGTTAACCATAAAAACATGACCACATCCCTATATTTTACTAAAAAATAACAGAAAGAGGAAAATAACTTTTCTATAATTTTTATTTCTAAAGTTCTGGTATTACTTCTCTTTCATTATTATTATTATTATTATTATTATTTAAAAGCTATTAAAATTTGCTTTGCAATGTGTGTCTCACTACTAATATTTAGCTCTTAAGCCATTATTCTTGTATTGTGACTCACCATTCAGGTTCCTCATTTTCTGCGTCTTACACCTGCAAATGCAGATAGATATTCCTCAGTTAATTGTCTTTGGCCCACACCTGTTTTATTACATGATCCCTTTTACAGACTACAATAATTTTAATTATCATCGCAATATCTCTATATCCTGAATCAAATGTGAAATAGGAACAAATGTGTCATTTCTTTCCGTTTAATCCTATCTAATTCCATTTCCTTAAATCCAAGTTTGATGCAGAAGTCAATCACCTGGTATTCTTTTGGCAGCTAAAACAGAAAAATGGTAATATTGTCTGTCTTTTCACTAAAAAATTCTCCAACTATTAGTTCCCTCTCCTTTAAGTATTCAGACATCAAATCCTCCCCTCATTCTCTCTCTTTCTTTTTAATGCAAATAAACATTTTTATCCCCCTCCCCCACACCCCTTCCTCCTGGTAACCACTACACTTTTATCTATGTCCATGAGTCTCAGTTTTATATCCCAACCTATGTTTGACATCATACAGTTCTTAGCTTTTTCTGATTTACTTATTTCACTCAGTTAATGTTCTCAAGTCCATCCATGTTGTTGTAGATAGGGGGTGTTAAGCCTAATCTGGAGGGACTTGCAACATTGAAGGCACGAACAAAATCTGTCGATTACACACCAAAGCTTTATTGTCTAGCTTGGCCAAGCAGTGGCAACTCCGACAGTAATCTGAGGGAGAGCGTGCTGGCCCTTTGTTCTACTTAGTTTTTATAGTTTTGCAAGCGGGAAGTATAGAAGCAAAAATTGCAATTAGGAGCCCCTTACCACTATTGGTTATAGTCATATGCCCTTTAACATGATAGGACCATGTTCAATTTGCAAGCCATACATCATTTTGGAGAAAACAAAATTTACAAATCAACACAATGATAGAAAGATGTCTCTTTACATATTAAGAGACATTTCTATATTTTCTAATGTTTATCCACCATCCCTTTGTCCAGAGTCACACACATTAACTATATGCATTCATATGGGAGAGGTAGTTTCCTTGGGGACAAATGCCCGCAAATGGCTCATTATTATTATAAGAAAAGGTTTATTTTGGCTTTTCTCTTCCTGCACCTGGCTAGCCATTCACCTCTTTCCCCACAGGTGTGGTGGAATATCAGGGAATCCATGTTTTCCTTCCCTTTGCATTTACAATATAATGCCAAGGGCCATCCTGGTTTTATGCCAATCACACAGTACAGAGATTATTCACAAAATTTCTCTGCACACCTTAACCCAAATTAATAAAATGTTCTTTAAGCCTCTTAAAATATTAATATTGATTCTGTAGTTTTTGGTACTTTACAACACCTGCGGGTGAGGTGGCGCAGTGGTTCCTCAGGGCTCCTCAGGGGGGAAAGTGTGTAAAGAGGGACAAATATAAGGTGACTGGAAATTATCTGACTTTGGGTGATGGGTATAAAATTTAATCAGCAGTTCAAATGCTATAGAAATGTTTACCTGAAACCTATGTCCTCTTATTGATCAATGTCACCCTGTTAAATTTAATTTCCAAATAATTTTTTTAAAAGATGTATACTAATTGTCTCATACAATGCACCCTCAAAATCTGAAGTGATCTTAAACATTTCATGGTTTTGCAAAGTAACTTTGTTTTTAAAGCCACTAATAACCAAATTTTATCACTTCTCTCATCTATTATTTCTTATGCATCTCTAAGGCATTTTCTTATCCCAGGTTTATATTGTTATTATTTTACCTACTCTCTCCATAATATTTCTATATTTATGTTTTTGTTGTTGTGTCCCAAATATGTTGCAAAATAGCTGTATGAATTTATGATTAACCCAGCTAAGTTAGTGTCGCTATCTGAAAATCAGTGAGAAAACACTAATTCTTAGGGAGTTTTAAATAATATATAGTAGTATACATATAATACTAAACATTTGCGCATGTGTCTCAGGCAGTATGTGTTTATAGATATAAATAGTATATGTATTTTTTGGTACATTGCATATACACGTAAGCCTTTGGTAGCTATTGTTACCTAACATTATCATCAAAGAATAATTAGTATCAGTCAACTCCACAATCCCTCAATATATTTTCTGTAAGTATATGAGCTTCAACTTCCTGTAATAAAATGTTAATTTTTTCTTCATTTGTTGAAAATATTGAAAGGGCCTGACCAGGTGGTGGCGCAGTGGATAGAGCGTCGGGCTGGGATACGTAAGGACACAGGTTCAAGACCCCGAGGTCACCAGCTTGAGCGCAGGTTTATCTGGTTTGAGCAAAAGCTCGCTAGCCTGGACCCAAGGTCACTGGCTCGAGCAAGGGGCTACTCAGTCTGCTGAAGGCCCACGCTCAAGGCACATATGAGAAAGTGAGGAGCCACTGAGCCACTTCACCCACAGGTGTTGTAAAGTACCAAAGACTACAGAATTAATATTAATATTTTAGGAGGCTTGGAGAACATTTTATTAATTTGGGTTAAGAGAAATTGTGAGAATAGTCTCTGTGCTATGTAATTAGCATAACTAGGATGGCTCTTGCCATTGTATTGTAAATGAAAAGGGAAGGAAGCATAGATTCCCTGACATTCCACCACACCTGTGGGGAAAGGAGTGAATGGCTAGCCAGGTGCAGGAAGGGAAAAGCCAAAATAAACCTTTTCTTATAGCAATGAGCCATTTGCGGGCATTTGTCCCCATGGAAACTACCTCTCTTATGTAAATGCATGTGGTTAATACATCTGATGGCGGATGAACACTAGAAAATATAGGAAGGCCTTTTCATATGTAAAGAGATATCTTTCTACCATTGTGTTGACTTGTAAATTTTGTTTTCTCCAAAATGATGTATGGTTTGCAAATTGAACGTGGTCCTATCATGTAAAAGGACATATGACTATAACCAATAGCGGTAAGGGGCTCCTAATTGCAATTTTTGCTTCTGTACTTCCCACTTACAAAACTATAAAAACTAAGTAGAACAAAGGGCCGGTGCACTCTCCGTCAGATCTCTGTCAGAGTTCCCGCCACTTGGCCAAGCTAGACAATAGAACTTTAATGTGTAAACGACGGACTTTGCTCCTGTCTTCCATATTTTGGGTTCCTCCGAATTTGGATTAACAAAAGCAATCAATGAACAACTAAGGTGTTGCAACAAAAAACTGATGTTTGATGCTTCTCATCTCTTCCTGTCTGTCTGTCCCTATCTATCCTTCTCTCTGACTTTCTCTAAAAAAAAGAGAAGAAAAAAGAAAATATTGAAAGGGTTTACATTATGATATAGAATAAATGTGAAAGCATGTTAGTTTAAAATTACAGTCCTGTATAATTTGATTAAGTACAACCTTATCTAATACTTTTAATTTTTTCCTCAGATTTTATTTAAATTGAATTTGTGATTACTCTCTACTCTGTTATGATTTGTCACTTTCAAGAGATTTTTTAACCCAAATATGTGTTCATTTTAGATATTGTACCAAAATTTAAACAAGGTCTATTAAAATGCTAAATAAATAATAAAGCAAAAAGCTAGATGCGATCTTCATTGACACTGAATTTTCATTACACTTGATTTGTGCTTTTATTCTGTGAATCTCTCTACATTATGTTCTAGAGCACTTATTTAGGATATATTAAACATCAAAAACAAATTGTATTAACTATTATGTTCATGAGACACTTTAATAAAAGCATAAGTCGTAATATGCTGCTATTGATCTCTAATATGATATTTGATAAAATGCATATCTTGAAGCTCTTGTAAAAATGTACAAAGAAGTGATTATAAACAATAATTAATCTGTACATTGTTTCAAAATCAATATTTACTCACTGAGTGTTGGTCAAATAAGTTTGTAAATTGATATATATGTTTGATCTCTTATAGTTTGTATTGGGTGTGGGGAACAGGTTGTAAGCAGGCAGGGTCATTATAGCCTAAGGCTTAGTTTTAAGACTAAGCTTTTCCCCACACCCTTGACTAACTGCATGATGTGGGATGGTGCACTCTCATGAGGAATCCCATTATGCCTCAGATAAGTGACTTTGTATCAGAGACTTTCTTATTTGTATATTGGATTAAAGGTTTTGATTTCTACACTATAAAATGGGGGCAGAACAGGAGCTTGCTCTCTCTAGGTTCCTGAGATTAGCATGAGAAGAGTGGTTGCGTTCTAGGAGAAGGGCAGAGAGCAGGGAGGAGAGCAGAGAAAGGCCACATGGAGGACGAAAGAGGCAGCCAAGATGGAGGAGTGCTAAAGAAGCCAGTTTGTGCAGAGTTTGTGCAGAGAGAAGATGGGGAACAGGAGTGAATAAGGCTAGTAAGCTAGAAACCTTTGATTCTAGAAACTCGGAAAAGTCAGTAGCTATGTGAGAGCTGAATGAGAGGGTTTTGGAGTCCAGTGTGTGTTTTACTTGCCCGCTGAGTGCAAGCTAGGATTTAAGCTAATGGCCCACCAGTTCTTAGCTCCGTTGTTTCATTACCGACTGTCTGAAACCAATGCGAACCTGCATGGGCCAGGCAGCTGTGATGGTGGCTGCGGCTACTGGCCTTACATTTGGTGAAGTTTGTGGCAGGATTTAATACAGATCGTCAAGGAGCCACCATTGCCTTTGAGTGGTGGAGTAGAGGACTGGCTGCTGTTATGGTTCCCCATGGCTGTCCTTTTGGGGGGCTGTAGGCTGGCTGAATTTTACAGCCATGCATGAGGAAACCAAAAGCTCTATGGAAGAGGCTGCCTGGGACCTGTAAACCAAGCAGTGGAAGGAGGAGCTGGAGCAAATGTGGGAGAAAGAGATGGCTGACTGTTGGGCAGATAAAATATATTATGCTCACTTTGTTAAAGATGGTGCTGCCCACGTGGAAGACTGTCACCCAGGTGATGGTATCGGTTGCCCTTCTTGCTTGGGAAGGGCGTGATTATATTAATGTGTGTTGGGGGTGGGCTGTGGGCAGGCAAGATTCTTGTAGCTTGGGGCTTGGTTTTGGGACTAAGTCTTTCCCACCCTTTTTGATGTGGGGTGGTGCACTCTCATGAGGAATCCCATTATTCCTCAGATAAGTGACTTTGTATCAGAGACTTTCTTGTTTGTATATTGGATTAAAGGTTTTGGTTTCTACACTATAAAGTGGGGCAGACTGGGAGCTTGCTCTTTGGGTTCCCGAGATTAGCATTAGAGGAGAGAGCAGAGAGAGAAGAGCAGAGATAGGCCATGTGGAGGAGGCCAGGAGAAGCAGCCAAGATGGTGGAGTACTGAAGGAGAAGCCAGTTTGTGCAGAGTTTGTGCATGGAGAAGGAAGGAGATGGGGAACAGAGGTGAATAAGGCTGGTGAGATAGAAACCTTTGATTCTAGGAAACTTGCATAAGTCAGTAGCTTTGTGAGCACTGAATGAGAGGGCTTTGGAGATCAGTGTGTGTTTTTACTTGCCCGCTGGGTGCAACCTAGGATTAAAGGTAATGGCCCACCAGTTCTTGTCTCTGTTGTTTCATTACCGACTGTCCGAATCCAATGCAAACCTGCATGGGCCAGGGGGCTGTGATGGTGGCTGTGCCTACTGGCCTTACACCAACCCTGGAGCTGAAGCAAGCACCGGAGGAGTCCTACCAGGTTTTTGAGATTTGTGTGGAAATACAGCAGCTGCTGGAGGAGGAATCACAGGTTTGTGAGTTGCAGATTGCCCTGGATGTTGTGGAGACCCAGGAGTGGCAGGAGGCTAGGGCTGAGGCTGGAGCTGGTGTTGCAAGACCTGCAGAGTAAAAGGCAGCAGCGGCTTGGGGCTCAAGCCCAGCAGCGGGAGCTGGTGTTTTAAGTTCCTCTTTGGAGGATGAGGAGAATCGGGCTTGAGTTGCAATCCGCAGTCTCCAGAAGATGAGAGCCCAGCAGCAAGGAGTTCTTACTACACCCCTCGTAGATCTGCAATTTTGGGACATAGGGACGAATGCCATCAGGCTCTCTGGAGCAGAGATGGAAATGCTGACTGCCATTGCCACATGCTCCTCTTTGGGGCAGTGTAAGACCTGTTAGGACAGCAGAGGTGAGGAGGGAGGCTGAGGCCTCATGTGTGTGGACTGATTCCTGGACTACGACCAGAGTGAGTATTGGCTCTTTTGTTGGATGGACTTATGGATTTTGGACAATGTGAAATACCCTGATGGGGGTGGGGAGCAGCTTTGCTGGAGGACATCCCCTGCCCCGTGAAGCTTTTCCCATCACTAGAAAGAAGGCCGAGACATTTTGCACTTTTAGCAAAGTGTTCAGAGACTGGTGAAATGTACCTTTGTAATTGTTGAAATTGTATGATTTGTCATGTTGTTGTAATTTGTGTAATGTGCCTAATTTCCTTGTGCAGGAATACCTGTGCTTTAGATTGTGAAGTGAGCAAAAGGGGTGGAATGTTGGTCAAATAAGTTTGTAAATTGATATATATGTTTGCTTGTTTATAGTTTGCATCGGGTGTGGGGGGACAGGCTGTAAGCAGGCCAGGTCATTATAGCTAAGGCTTAGTTTTAAGACTAAGCTTTTTCCCACTCCCTTGACTGATTGCATGGTGGTGCACTCTCATGAGGAATCCCATTATGCCTCAGATAAGTGACTTTTTATCAGAGACTTCCTTATTTGTATAAAGGTTTTGATTTTTATACTATAAAGTTGGGCAGACTGGGAGTTTGCTCTCTCTCAGTTCCTGAGATTAGCATTGGAGAGCAGAGAGCAGAAAAAGGCCACATGGAAGAGAGGAGAGGCATCCAAGATGGAAGAATGCTGAAGAAACCAGTTTGTGCAGAGTTTGTGCAGAGAAAAGGAGATGGGGAACAGAGATGAATAAGGCTAGTGAGCTAGAAACCTTTGATTCTAGGAAACTCGGATAAGTCAGTAGCTTTGTGAGCACTGAATGAGTGGTTTTGGAGCCCAGTGTGTGTTTTTACTTACCTGCCGGGTACAAGCTAGGTTGAAAGATAATGGCCCACCAGTTCTTTTCTCTGTTGTTTCTTTACCGACTGTCCGAATCTAATGTGAACCTGCATGGGCCAGGCAGCTGTGATGGTGGCCGTGGCTACTGGATTTACACTGAGGAATTATGTTTGAACAAGAACTTCAAAGTTTTGCAAGTAGCTGACTATTACAGTAATTTCTAGAATAATGAAAGTCAAATTTTACATATGCTTTTAAAAAAGAGATCTAAAAAAGATAAAATTTACAATGAGAAAAATAAGGTAGTTTTGAAATGTACAATGAAATAAATAAGAGTTTTAAAATGGTTCATAAACAGTATAAATAAATCAATAAAATGACACTTTTTTTTTTCCAGATTGTAAAACTAGCATGGTCTTTGTAGAAAGTTTGAAAACTAAGAGTGAACAAAAAGAAAATAATCTCAGTGACATTTTGGTTTCTGTGACTGTCCATGTCTCTTCTCTGTCTTCATTTCTCCATCTCTCTGTCTTTCTCCATTGATATCACCTTCACTCAATGCGCAGCTGCAAATATATACACTCACCTGCACACACTGACATGGAACTATGAAACTAGTAAAGTAGTTTCATAACTTATGACTATAACCTAGCGTGAAAAGTGGCAATGTCAAGAGAATTTGGCGATAGGGGGAAGGAGCCTTGTATGCCTCCTTAAGGAGTTAGTTTTAGTCCATGGACACTGGGAATTTTAACTAATGGATGGTATAATTGGATTCTGCTGTCAGAGAGGTGTTTTGAAAATTGCATTTTTATTTTTGAAAAAAAAAAAAAGTTTTGCCAAAGTCTGGAGAATGAACTGAAGAGGAACAGCTGTGACTGTTGGCAGGCTGCCAAGTCAAAAGGTTGTCAATGCAATGTTGACTAGCAATAATGAAAGCCTGGAACCAAGGTGTCCATAGCAGTGAGAATGGCAGTTGGGAATCACATCTGCGTATTTATAAAATTAGATCAGGTGCCCATCAGATGTAGTTTTAAGGAATGCAAGGGAGTAAAGGAAAATGTCCGAGCTCTGTCGACCAAATGGATGATAATGCTATTTCTTGAGATAGGGTACATAGAGGCAGAAAGAAATGGGATGAGTTCACTTCTAAACCTGCCGAATTTGATGTATTTATGAGATATGTAAGTGACAATATCAAACACCCGTTTGGATATGTGGGTCTGTAGTTTATGTCTGAATCACAGGAAAGAACAACACACAAACACACCTCCGCAGAGTATTTGGTACTATGTTCGTGAATTCAACTAACCAGAGAGTGTTGTATTTAACAAATAGCTCTTCTATTTCAAATAATGAAATTGAAATAAAAGCACCTTTTATCTCAGCATTTGTGTGTGTGACTGTCTGAGGGGGGGATGTGGGTAATAGTTTACCTAATAGTGTTTTAATCCTGGATGTTTATGTTATAGCTTTCTTTCAAGAATATATACTTATTTCGTTGTAATTATGAACTTTATTTATCCTTTACATGTAAAAATGCAGTATTTAAAGCAAAGGTGTTTTCTGATATAATAAAATATTAAAATGGTCTTAACTTGCAATTGGAATTTTATGCAGGATGCTTTTGTTTGATTTGAATACCTAGATTCTTTCACAAAATTAGTGTTATTATTTAGAAATTGATTAAAATTATAACCATTTTTTAATAATTTTATTTTATTTTTTTATTTTTTTATTTTTTTTATAATTTTATTATTTTAATGGGGTGACATCAATAAATCAGGATACATATATTCAAAGATAACAAGTCCAGGTTATCTTGTCGTTCAATTATGTTGCATACCCACCACCCAAAGTCAGATTATCCTCTGTCTCCTTCTATCTTGTTTTCTTTGTGCCCCTCCCCACCCCCTATCCCTCTCCCATTCCCCCCTCCCCACCGTAACCACCACACTCTTATCAATGTCTCTTAGTTTCACTATTATGTCCCACCTACGTATGGAATAATAGAGTTCCTGTTTTTTTCTGATTTACTTATTTCGCTTCGTATCATGTTATCAAGATCCCACCATTTTGCTGTAAATGTTCCGATGTCATCATTTCTTATGGCTGAGTAGTATTCCATAGTGTATATGTGCCACATCTTCTTTATCCAGTCATCTATTGATGGGCTTTTTGGTTGTTTCCATGTCCTGGCCACTGTGAACAATGCTGCAATAAACATGGGGCTGCATGTGTTTTACGTATCACATGTTTCTGAGTTTTGGGGATATATACCCAGTAGAGGGATTGCTGGGTCATAAGGTAGTTCTATTTTCAGTTTTTTGAGGAATATCACCATACTTTCTTCCATAATGGTTGTACTACTTTACATTCCCACCAACAGTGGATGAGGGTTCCTTTTTCTCCACAGCCTCTCCAACATTTGCTATTACCTGACTTGCTAATAACAGCTAATCGAACAGGTGTGAGGTGGTATCTCATTGCCGTTTTGATTTGCATTTCTCTAATAGCTAAAGAAGATGAGCATCTTTTCATATATCTGTTGGCCATTTGTATTTCTTCCTGGGAGAAGTGTCTATTCATATCCTCTTCCCATTTTTTTTATTGGATTGTTTGTTTGTTTGTTGTTGAGTTTTATGAGTTCTTTGTATATTTTGGATATTAGGCCCTTATCTGAGCTGTTGTTTGAAAATATCATTTCCCATTTAGTTGGCTGTCTGTTTATTTTGTTATCAGTTTCTCTTGCTGAGCAAAAACTTCTTAGTCTGATGTAGTCCCATTCATTAATTTTTGCCTTCACTTCTCTTGCCTGTGGAGTCAAATTCATAAAATGCTCTTTAAAACCCAGGTCCATGAGTTGAGTACCTATGTCTTCTTCTATGTACTTAATTGTTTCAGGTCTTATGTTTAGATCTTTGATCCATTTTGAGTTAATTTTTGTACAGGGGGAGAGACTGTAGTCCAGTTTCATTCTTTTGCATGTGGCTTTCCAGTTTTCCCAGCACCATTTATTGAAGAGGCTTTCTTTTCTCCATTGTGTGTTGTTGGCCCCTTTATCAAAAATTATTTGACTATATATATGTGGTTTTATTTCTGGGTTTTCTATTCTGTTCCATTGGTCTGAGTGTCTATTTTTCTGCCAATACCATGCTGTTTTGATTGTCGTGGCCCTATAATAGAGTTTGAAGTCAGGTATTGTTATGCCCCTAGCTTCATTTTTTTTCTTAGGATTGCTTTGGCTATTCGGGGTTTTTTATAGTTCCATATAAATCTGATGATTTTTTGCTCTATTTCTTTAAAAAATGTCATTGGAATTTTGATGGGAATTGCATTAAATTTGTATATTGCTTTGGGTAATATAGCCATCTTGATTATATTTATTCTTCCTAGCCAAGAACAAGGTATATTCTTCCATCTCATTATATCTTTTTCGATTTCCCTTAACAATGGTTTATAGTTTGTTCCTGATTTAAGGGGGAAAGCCTTCAGTTTAGTGCCATTTAATATGATGTTAGCTGATGGTTTATCATATATGGCCTTTATCATGTTGAGATATTTTCCTTCTATACCCATTTTGTTGAGAGTCTTAAACATAAAATTGTGTTGTATTTTATCGAAAGCCTGTTCTGCGTCTATTGATAAGATCATGTGGTTTTTGTTCTTTGTTTTGTGGATATGGTGTATTACATTAACCGTTTTACGTATGTTGAACCATCCTTGAGATTCTGGGATGAATCCCACTTGATCATGATGTATTATATTTTTAATATGTTGTTGTATTCGATTTGCTAGTATTTTGTTTAGTATTTTAGCATCTGTATTCATTAGAGATATTGGTCTGTAGTTTTCTTTTTTTGTGCCATCCTTGCCTGATTTTGGTATGAGGGTTATGTTGGTCTCATAAAATGTGTTTGGAAGTATTGCTTCTTCTTCAATTTTTTGGAAAACTTTGAGTAGAATAGGAACCAAGTCTTCTTTGAATGTTTGATAAAATTCGCTGGTATAGCCGTCAGGGCCTGGACTTTTATTTCTGGGGAGATTTTTAATGGTTTTTCTATTTCTACTCTACTGATAGGTCTGTTTAGGCTTTCTGCTTCTTCTTGACTCAGTCTAGGAAGGTTGTATTTTTCTAGGAATTTATCCATTTCTTCTAGGTTGTTGAATTTAGTGGCATAAAGTTTTTCATAGTATTCTACAATAATTCTTTGTATATCTACGGTGTCCGTGGTGATTTCTCCTCTTTCATTATGGATTTTGTTTATATGAGTTCTTTCTCTTTTTTCCTTGGTAAGTCTTGCCAAGGGTTTGTCAATTTTGTTGATCTTTTCAAAGAACCAGCTCCTTGTTCTATTAATTTTTTCTATAGTTTTTCTGTTCTCTAATTCATTTATTTCTGCTCTGATTTTTATTATCTCCTTTCTTCGGCTGGTTTTGGGTTGTCTTTGTTCTTCTTTTTCTAGTTTCTTAAGGTGGGAAGTTAAGTGGTTCACTTGGGCTTTCTCTTGTTTGTTCATATATGCCTGCAGCGATATGAACTTCCCTCTTATCACTGCTTTTGCTGCATCCCATAGATTCTGATATGTCATATTGTCATTTTCATTAGTCTGTATATATCTTTTGATCTCTGCACTTATTTCTTCTTTGACCCATTCATTTTTTAAAAGTATGTTGTTTAGTTTCCACATTTTTGTGGAATTTTTTTCCTCTTTTTTGCAGTTGAATTCTAGTTTCAAGGCTTTCTGATCAGAAAATAAGCTTGGTACAACTTCAATTTTTCTGAATTTGCTGATGTTGTTTTTGTGGCCCAACATATGGTCAATTCTTGAGAATGATCCATGTACACTGGAGAAAAATGTATACTCAGTCACTTTGGGATGAAATGTCCTGTAGATGTCTATCATATCCAGGTGCTCTAGTGTTTTGTTTAAGGCCACTATGTCTTTATTGATTCTCTGTTTGGATGATCGATCTAGAGCCGTCAGCGGTGTATTGAGGTCTCCAAGTATGATTGTATTTTTGTCAGTTTTTGTTTTAAGATCAATAAGTAGCTGTCTTACATATTTTGGTGCTCCTTGGTTTGGTGCATATATATTAAGAATTGTT
Organism: Saccopteryx bilineata; assembly: GCF_036850765.1. NCBI lineage: Eukaryota > Metazoa > Chordata > Mammalia > Chiroptera > Emballonuridae > Saccopteryx > Saccopteryx bilineata. The sequence goes on along the minus strand of NC_089498.1, from coordinate 55,567,269 downwards.
ATGTCTTCTTGATTCAGTGTCCCCTTAGCCATTATGAAATGGCCATTTTTGTCTCTGAGTACTTTTCCTGTCTTGTAGTCAGCATTATCCGATATGAGTATTGCTACACCTGCTTTTTTTTGGATGTTATTTGCTTGGAGTATTGTTTTCCAGCCTTTCACTTTGAATTTGTTTTTATCCTTGTTACTTAGATGAGTTTCCGGTAGGCAGCATACAGTTGGATTTTCTTTTTTAATCCATTCTGCTACTCTGTGCCTTTTTATTGATGAGTTTAATCCGTTTACATTTAGTGTAATTATTGATACTTGTGAGTTCCCTATTGCCATTTTATATCTTGCTTTCTGTTAGTTTTGTGTCTTGTTTGATCCTTCTCTTTCGTTTTTCTATCTTTTGTTTTTATTTGGTTGTATTCCATACATCTTTCCTCTGTTGCTATCTTTTTTATCTCATGTGCTTCTGTGGTGGTTTTTTCAATGGTGGTTACCTTTGAGTAATGAAAAGGGTCCCTACCCTGTTCATTGTAGTGAACTATTTTGTGAGTACTTTTGCACTCCATCGTCCTTTGCTACTGTTAATCTCCGTCTTCTCCCTCTCTTTCTTTTTGTTGTTGTCACAGTTTAAATTTGGTTTTATTGTGTTCTTCTTGAAGCTTTTACTTGTGGCTCTGTTTTTTTTTGTTCTTTGTATCTGATTGGAGAACCCCCTTTAGTAATTCCTGGAGTGGGTGTTTTCTGATGATAAATTTCCTCATCTTTTCTGTATCTGTGAATGTTTTTATTTCTCCTTCGCATTTGAAAGATAGCTTTGATGGGTATAGTATTCGTGGCTGAAAGTTCCTCTCTTTCAGGACTTTAAATATTGGGGTCCACTCTCTTCTAGCTTGTAGAGTTTCTGCTGAGAAATCTGATGATAATCTAATGGGCCTTCCTTTATATGTTATATTCTTCTTTTCCCTGGCTGCCTTGAGAATTTTTTCTTTGCTGTTGGTTTGTGTCAGTTTCATTATGATATGCCTTGGAGTAGGTTTGTTGGGGTTAAGAAAAGTTGGAGTTCTGTTTGCTTCTTGAACTTGAGGCTTTAGTTCTTTCCACAGGCTTGGGAAGTTCTCATCTATTATTTGTTTGAGTATGTTCTCCATTCCATTTTCTCTCTCTTCTCCCTCTGATATACCTATTATTCTTATGTTATTCTTTTTGATGGAGTCAGATAATTCTTGTAGGGCTATCTCATTTTTTTTAATTTTTGAGTCTCTTTCTTCTTCTCTCTGTTGTGCCTCAAGTTGCTTGTCTTCTATTTCACTAATCCTTTCTTCTATCTGACCTGTTCTATTAACTAAGCTTGTTACTTCGTTTTTCAGCTTGTGAATTGAGTTTTTCATCTCTGTTTGATTTGTTTTTATAGTTTCAATTTCCTTGGACATATATTCTTTGTGTTCATTGAGTTGTTTTCTGAACTCCCTAAATTGCCTTTCTGTGTTTTCTTGTATATCTCGGAGGATTTTTAGGATTTCTATCTTGAATTCTCTGTCATTTAGCTCCAAGGTTTCCAATATATTAAATTTTTTCTCCATAGATTTTTCCTCATCTCTCTGTGTTACCTCTCTTTCTTTTTTATCCATGATATTCGATTTTCTCTTCCTTAATGGCATCTGAGGGTGGTTTTGTTGATAGTATTAATGAGATTTAATAAAGAATAAAAAGTTAAAAAAATAATAAAAAAATAAAAAATTGAAAAGAGTTGTTTTTTTTAAAAAAATTAATAATGAAATAAAGAAAAATAAAATAAAATAAAAATTAAAAAAAGATTATTCCCCCCCCTCCTTTTTTTTTCCTCTCCTCTCCTCTCCCCTCTTTCTTGAGAAAATCTTGTGGTGGACTGTGAATTATAACAAACAATGCCTGTGATGGAGGGCCTGAAGTGGGGAAAAGTAATAAAGGGGCAAAAAAAAAAAAAAAAGGAAAAAAAAAAGAAAAAAAAAGAGCGTATGGACCCACAAAAAGCAAATAAGGAAAAAATTTGGGTCAAGAATAAAATGATTTGCTTTTAGGTGTTGGTTGTCTAAGAGTTATGATGAGAGGAATAAGAGGAAAACGGAAAAATGGGGGGACAAATTAAAAAATTACTATTGTATTTAGTGGAACAAGAACTAGATAATATGGAGAGCCAGGGATGGGAGCACTGCTAGTGAGTTAAAAAGGTGAAATAAAAACCCCCCAAAATGCCACAAACATAGGTTTGAGTCCCAGATAAGATAATTTGTTTGTTATTGATGTTTGAATGAGAGGAGATGTAAAGGAGAAAGGAAGAAACTAATATAGAGGGAGAAAAGAAAGAGAGAGATAGAAGAAAAGAGGGAACCACTAAAAGAAGAGAAAAAAAAGGAGAGAGAGAGAGAGAGAGTTAAGGGTTTTGGAGTGCACCCCTCATAGAGAGAAAGGAAGAGAAGAGAAAAGATAATGGGAGATGTAACACTTATGGGTAGTGTAGTTCAAGGAGAGGAGAGAGTAAGACTGGTAGAGAGTTAATCGGCCAAATTGGAGGAGGAAAAGAAAGTATCAAGAATGAAGATAAGAGAAACAAACGAACAAATATAATAAAATGGGATAGGTTATAAAGTCTGCAGATTATTCTTGATTTTGAGAGGTTATCTTCTTGCTTTTTCTTTTCTCTCCCTCTTCCTGGTCGGTGACTCTGTACCCCGAGTTCTGCCCCTTTGGCACGCTCAGGTAGAGGTTTGCAGTTGATAAGTCTCTATGGCAATGTCATGTATTGTGCTTTAGTCTTGTTAGCAGTCGAAGCTCATTAGCATTTATAGGCTCCGACAGTGAGAGAGTCCATGTTCCTGGAGCCTTTCTCCTAGTCTTTCCTTCCTCAATTAGTAGCCTGATAATCCAGCTATGGGGTTGCTGCTGCCTCTGCCTGGATAGTAAGAGGCTCAAAGAGCTGGCAACTCCCCACTCTATTTCCACTCAGCACAGGGCTCTGGGTAAGGCTCAGTCAGTCAGAGCTGCTAGCATAATCAGGCGGGCTTTCCGCCCACTCAAAGACCTCTGGCTCTGCCACTCTGTCCGGTAACACAAGCGGTCGCCCACTTCCGGGGCGCTTGGAGGAAACTCTCACTCACTGTCTGCGACCAGGATATCCGGCCAGCAATCTCACGCTCTGAGTGAAACCCCCAACCGCAGGGAAAAGTTGCAGCGTTGGAATTGAGTCTCGCTCCGTCCCCGTGCGCGGCTTTTGCAAGGCTCTGGGGCGGCTCGCGATTCCGCTTTGGCCCACACAAAGGCCCCTGACTCTGCCCCTCTGTGCGATAACACGGGTGCGCACTGCCGAGGCACTCGGAGGAATTGCTCACTCCTTATCTGCACGTGCAACCCAGGATATGAGGCCGGCCGCGGTTCCCTCTGAGTGAAACACCCTCCAGCACGGAAAATCTCCACCTTGGAATTAGTTCTCACTCCCTCCCGTACGTGGCTTTCCCAGGGCGCTGGGGCTGCCTAGAGACTCTGCCCTCGGCCCACAGAAAGGCCTCTGACCCTGCCTCTCCGTGGGGCAAGACGGGCACCCACTCTCGGGGTCTAGGAAGAAATTCTCGCCCACTAACTGCGCACCGACCAGGAGACTGGGTAAAATGGCCGCTCCGCTTGTCTTTCTTTGTTTGGGTTTGGCGCGAGTGTTAGCTTGTATTGCCCGGGTTGCCACAGGATCAGATTTTCCTCGGCTTGGATCTCCATGCCACAGCCTGGTTCGGCCATTTGTGCAAGGCGGCCTGGATCTATTCACCCCCTTTGCCCGCCTCAGTTTCTATATTCACAGTTACCAGAGAAAGCCACCCTGTTTAGGTTAGTGAGGAAGGCGGAGCATTTCTTACTCCCTATTTCCTTCGGGGTTTGGTTATATATTTAGCCAATTTTTCACTCAATCATACCTTTGGGTGTATTGCGATGCATCTGGAAGCTCCAAGTATAGGTTTTTTCTGTTTCTGGTTGAAGATCTTGTTGAGTTTTGGGGGAGATTTATCGGTATCGCTTCCTACCCCGCCATTACTCTGACGTCATCCTCAATAATTTTATTTTTTTAATGGGGTGACATCAATAAATCAGGATACATATATTCAAAGATAACATGTCCAGGTTATCTTGTCGTTCGATTATGTTGCATACCCATCACCCAAAGTCAGATTGTCTTCTGTCACCTTCTATCTTGTTTTCTTTGTGCCCCTCCCCCTCCCCCTTTCCCTTTCCCTTCCCCTCTCCCCCCTCCCCCCGTAACCAACCATTATGGAAGAAAGTATGGTGGTTGTCAAAAAACTGAAAATAGAACTACCTTATGACCCAGCAATCCCTCTACTGGGTATATACCCCAAAAACTCAGAAACATTGATACGTAAAGACACATGCAGCCCCATGTTCATTGCAGCATTGTTCACAGTGGCCAAGACATGGAAACAACCAAAAAGCCCATCAATAGATGACTGGATAAAGAAGATGTGGCACATATAACCATTTTTCACAATCAATTATCACTTTATGCCACAAAACCTATTGTTAAAAGTATGAATAATTTTTATAAGTTTTGAAAAATATTAAAATTTACATTTTTGGAGGGTTTGGGAGAGGCAGGGAGATTGAGACAAGAACATGAGCTGCTCCTGTATGTGCCCTGACCCAGGAATCAAAATTGAAGCAGCACCCTCTGTGCTCTGGGGATAATGCTCCTGCCAACTGAGCTATCCAGCCAGAGCTTTTTTTTTTTTAAGAGACAGAAAAAGGAAGTGAGTGGGAGAAGGAAGTTGGTAGACAGAAAGGGGGGTAAGAGAAGCATTTGTTTGTTGTGCCACTCAGTCATACATTCATTGATTGCTCCCGTGTGTGCCCCGACCTGGGATGAAACCTACATCCTTGTTGTTTTGGGACAACACTCTTAACCAACTGAGCTTACCGGCTGAGGCCAAAATTCACATTTTAAGTTTTCCAAACTAAAAAATGAATGAAATCAGTTTTTGAGTTAATTATTTTAAAATACGCCCTAACCAAAGTTGATCTAATTTACTATACTATAAGAACAATTAGAAGATCTACCCACCTTTCGTTATTCTAAAAGTACTTTTCTTCACAAGTGGCAGTAGTTTTTAAAAAGGATTATAGAAGACACATGTACTTTTAAAAAAGTATGCAGATTTACATAGCTTATTTCATTTTGGCAAACTGAACATACCCAAGGACCCAACACACATGTCAAAAAGAGAACATTTGTTTTTATTTTGAAAAAGATATATACTTTAATTTGATATATATATTTAATTTTATCATATTCTGTAAGTATTTAAGGGTAAGAGCTCTTTCAAGAATAAGCAAGGAATATCCCACTGAGAAAGCCTTGAAAAAAAGTCAAGCTCTGAAAGAGCACTAGAGAGAAATCTACCCAGACACATCCTGTATTTCATCATTCTGGCTTGCTCCTCTCAGTCCCTTCTTACCTCTACTCTACCTTTCAAATTCATTCATCTCAGTCAGTGCCTGTGTGATGGAAAATAATGGGAATTAATGTTAGAAAACTAGGGAGAGAAGCAATTTTGTGAGGTTCTAAATTTCCCTATAAAGAGTGCAAAATGTGTACCATTCAAGAACCACCATTTCAAGGTTACAAGGAGAAAAATAATTCATAAGTAATAGTTTAGGAAGATGAATTCGGTAGAACAGTATAAAATATCTTAAGCTGAACAAAGGTAATTATATGTAAAGAATGGCCAATTAAAAAGTTTTTGGAATTATACTACACTGATATTTCCTTTGATGTTTACCATATATATATAATCCATTAATAGTTAGTTATATTAGAGAAAACAATAAATACCAACTAACTCAAAGTTAAGAGTGTCATTTGACCACTGATGTACAATTAAAGATTGATAGTTTCTGTAACATTCTAGTCCTGTTCTATGAAACCACTGAACTGTTGGCCTATAGCCCATTTAAGTTGTTACTCACTGCAGATAGGCCTTTAGGTTACAATATTCTGCTATCACTTTCTCTTAATTATTTATGTATGTTATAATTTTATACTCTGCCCCCAACCAGTGCCATGCTATATGTTGTAGCTACTAAATAATTGTTGATTATTGAATGCTCCAGAAACATTAAAAAAATTTCTCTTGGCCACAATAATGATCAGCTGTTGGACATGCTGATTCAGTAACACATATGGTTTCCCTATATGTATTTAAATGCACACATATTATTCTGTCAGGCCAAAAAATTGTGAGTTTTATAGAAGAAAACTTTCTAGTAATTTTAAGTAATCTTTTCTGCAGTACCAAGACAATAATGAATTTTAGTCCATCCATAAAACATAGGAAAAATATGTTAAATATCAATAGTTGTGAAGATTCTTGTGCTACAGCGGTCCCTCGTGTACTGTGGGGGTTAGGTTCCAGAACTCCCCACGATAAGTGAAAACCCATGAAGTAGTGACCTTATATTTATCTTATTATTTATATGTATTTTCAGGCTTTATAAACCCTCCCACACTCTTATAAACCTTTCTCACACTGTTACTAACTTTTCCCCGCACTCTTTATAAACACTTTCTATGCTCTTAAACACTTTCTATACTCTTAAACCTTGGTAATTTTAACAACAGATAAAATTATATATGGGTACTCACCAGAGAATATACTACAGTTTATTTTTTATTTATTTATTTTTCTGTATTTTTCTGAAGCCGGAAACAGGGAGAGACAGACAGACTCCCGCATGCGCCCGACCGGGTTCCACCCGGCACGCCCACCAGGGGGCGACGCTCTGCCCCTCCGGGGGGGGGGGGGTTGCTCTGTCGCGACCAGAGCCACTCCAGCACCTGGGGCAGAGGCCAAGGAGCCATCCTCAGGGCCCGGGCCATCTCTGCTCCAGTGGAGCCTCGGCTGCAGGAGGGGAAGAGAGAGACAGAGAGGAAGGAGAGGGGGAGGGGTGGAGAAGCAGACGGGCGCTTCTCCTGTGTGCCCTGGCCGGGAGTCGAACCCGGGACTTCTGCACCCCAGGCCAATGCTCTACCACTGAGCCAACCGGCCAGGGCCTATACTACAGTTTAAATGATGCAGATGATGATGAATTAGCCGTGCAGTACTGATGATAATGAAGGTGATGACAATGAGTTGAATGTACTGCACAACCAAGAGCATTACAGCTCTTCTGAAGGCTATTTTTTTTAGGCTAGAAAATGCTTATTTTATCACCAAAATAATTAAAATAATAAATATACAAAAATACCTGTATACCACAAAATCTCATGATATAGTGAAAAATCTGACATACAAAATTAGATATACACCATCTAAAAATTTGAGATACAGTGAGACCATGAAAAATGAACCGTGATATGGCAAGGGACGACTGTATTTTTCTAAATTGCATTTTCAACATTTACTATATTCCCATTAGTGTCATCATCTAAGTTAAAATATCTTAGGAGAGTTAGAGAGAAAATGTAGCGACATACAGGAATAGAATGAGACTGATTTAATTATGGTCTAGAATATAGGGTTCCTCTTTGCGTTGGGAGTATATTGTCTGCTCCTTTGCTCTGTGGCTGACTTATAGAAACTGCTCTAAATGAATTCTCTTGACTTTTGGAATTAACTTGAACCAATGCAGAGAGAACACCAGCGGTCTTGACAGAAGGAAGAAAGTGAAATTGAAGTGTCAATTTCCTTATTTCTTCTTGCTGGTGGACATAGGCACACATCTCCTTTGATTAAACATGAGAGCTTCTATATAAAGCCTTTGCAGACCTAATTATCTCTCTATGAGTTCTTATAGCTGCTTTCTTTTCTTATTGTTTAAGGCCCTGTAGTGTTCCTTAATGTGGTTTCTCTCATAAAGGTCTGAGTTAAGAACTTAGATACTGGTGGTTTAATCAGGTGTTATCTCTAAATCACCAGGACAAAACAGGAGAAGAACATCAGGATAAAAAAAAATGTATTATTGAGCTTGTAAAACCTTTAAGCAACTGGGACTCAAACCATCTGGAGACTCCTAAGCGGTGGTGAGATTCAGCCAGTTTGCACTAGTCTGGCAGAAAAAAATGTCTAATTTTTTTTGTTGAGTTTGGCGAACCAGTTGTTAAAATGGCACTTGTAATCAGAGTTCTCTCTAAGGTGGGCACCTGGGTAGCTGTCCAATATGGAAATGACAAATTTATATTCCCTAGTCTTTTTTTAATATTTATCTGTGCAATAGCATATCCTAAACACCGTAGTAATATTCATTCCGTTTATAGGTGGAAGAAATTGCAAGTGAGGATGCCAATCAAGAAGCAAAATGGAACTATCTTAAATAAGTTTTACTGTTTTTTTGTCAATTATTATTTAATATTTTACATTAATATTTTAAAATTCTTATAACCTAATCTAATTTGGGGTACCTCTTTTATTCTTATTTAAGTAATAAATGCATGAAATAATAAAATACATTTTGGTATTTCATTTTTTTATACTTAAAATGGTCACTTGGGCAGAGAACAGGTTGTTAAATTATTTGAATTCCACCAGTGCTCCTAAGGAACTATGTAGAACAGGGGTCCCCAAACTTTTTACACAGGGGGCCAGTTCACTGACCCTCAGACCATTGGAGGGCCAGACTATAAAAAAAACTATGAACAAATCCCTATGCACACTGCACATATCTTATTTTAAAGTAAAAAAACAAAATGGGAACAAATACAATATTTAAAATAAAGAACAAGTAAATTTAAATCAACAAACTGACCAGTATTTCAATGGGAACTATGGGCCTACTTTTGGCTAATGAGATGGTCAATGTGCTCTTCTCACTGACCACCAATGAAAGAGGTGCCCCTTCCGGAAGTGAGGCAGGGGCCGGATAAATGGCCTGAGGGGGCCGCATGCGGCCCACGGGCCGTAGTTTGGGGACCCCTGATGTAGAAGTTCCTCAGAATTTTGAAGAATGGACAGCTTGACTACTTACACCAAAATCCTATTCCAAGTCCACTCCTGGATTTGTAACTCCTTTTATGCAATTTTTACCTCTGTAGTCCTCTTGTTGCTTTAGAAAAAATCTCAAAGCCAAAATAAAAATGACTGTCATTGTGCACAAAATTGTCTGTCATACCTTGGTTGAAATCAAAGGTAGGCTAAGGACATGTAAAATCAGGCACCAGACAGGATAATAAGAACTGGGCCATTGTTACTAGCTTTAGGGCACAGCACCTTCCCCTATGGTTTTCTTATTCTCTGCCCACAGCTTTTAAATCATAGCCTTATTAAGCTTTTCTCAAATTACCCAGTTTGACTGCATTATCTGTTTTCTGTCAGAACCCTGACAAATGCTACCTCTGCCAGTGATGGTTAGCTATAATTTCCTCACATTTTACCAATCTTCCTAAGTATATCACACAACACTCAGTAGTCAAACCCACTTCCTAAGTACTCCACTAAGAGACATGAGTTGATTATATTTCATTAAAATGTGTCTGCAGTTGTCAGGATTATTGTCTTCATAATGAATAAATACTGTAAATATGTCCAGTGCAGCATTGAGGTAGAGTAAGTCCTCTGGTAGGAGAAAGACAAAAGGATGTATTATTCTCCAGAGGCCACTGGACAAGTAAGAATAAATAAGCAATATCAATTTGAGAAAATTTAGCATTGACAATGTACAACTGAAAATATGAAAATATAAAAGTTTTAAATATTTCTTATAATAGAAAACTTTTGCCTATATAATGTGGTCCTTGGTGGTTTCATTTCAATTTTAAAGCATTCTGAAGCTATAGAATTATTAAACAACCTGACCTGTAGTGGCATAGTGGAGAAAGCTTGGAACACTAAGATTTCTAGTTTGAAACACTTGGGTTGCCTGATCAAGGATATAGAGGAAGCATCTATGAGTGTATTTACTGTTTCTCCCCCTCTTTCTCACTCTCCCTCTTTCTCTTTCCAAAAATCAGTAAATAAAATCTAAAAAAATGAATTATTAAACTTGATAAAGTACCATATGTCTTTATTTGGTATCTAATCAGTGTTTTGAAGAAACATTTTCTTTTTCATTATAATGGACATGAGGATTCCCTTGTTAGTGAATGAATTACCAAGTACAAGGCTACAAATCTTATACTATGGTTTGTGGCAAGTAAAATATAACATATCAAAAATGAATTTTTTTCCTGATATTCTGGTATTTGCCACTGCAGAAAAGTATTGATCACTAATAATTTATTAAAGGACAGATGCATGGCTTTGGTTATAAGCATAATTTTTATATACTTTGTAAATAAGAGCAGAACTCATCATTTGAATTTTTTTTCCTGTAGAGATAGAAGGAGAGGCCCCTAGAAAATAAATATAAATATTGTAAGAATAGGGACACAATTACTGAAACTGAAGAAATAAGTTTAAATGTTCCACCATACTCATTGTTTTGTTTTGTTTTTGTATTAAAGACAAGTGTTTATTTTTTGTTTAAACAAGATGTGGCACAAGTGCTTGCTAAAGTTATACTTCATGATAAGATGAAATATTCTTTCAAGCTCTTTTCCTCCTTTGGGAAGGCTAGTAGTATTTAATGAACTTTAAAAAATAATAATAAACTTAACATGTACATTTGTAAATTTAAGATGTATAATGTGTTTCTTTGATACATTTATAGCTTATAATATGATTGCCATTTAAGCAGTTTTTGTCAGATTACATCATTATGGCATAATGTTATTTTCTATATTTATTAGATCTCTGTGGCTTATTTAATACTCATTACCAGTTTTTCAATCAACTTTTAATATGCAGACTTACTTTCCTACTTATGAAAATGTAGTAAATATATTTTAAGGGGTGATATTCAATTTCTTTTTATTTTTTTACTTTGCTTTAAGCAAGATTGCATTATAAAATGTTCAGATTATCTTCATATCTTAATATCTTGATGAGTACTAAAATCAGAAAGGAAACCAAGTGGTGAAATCAAATTCATAGAGGATAGAAAATTCAATGACATTAAAGTGGCTATAATTTATGAAAATAATGACTGGATCTAACATTGTTCCAAAGTTGAAATTTGGTATTCTTTCATTTCTTTAACCTCTCATTTCTTCACATATTTATTGATTCAAAATGTTAACACACCAACTTTGAGCCAGGCACCCTGATATTTGAGATTTGATATGGATACAGAATTGAGCAAACATCATGAACCTGACCTCATGAACTTTGCAATTTAGGAAGCAAGACAGATATTAGCCAAATAATCACCAATTATTTAATTATACAGTTAACTTTTAAGTGGATACTATATGTATATAAGAAAGCATAATACTAGGAAAGTTGACATTACATATGTGGGGTCACTAAGCTGAGGTCAAGTGATCATTATTATAGTTGACTAAGCAAAGGATGTAAAGGAAAAGTTACTGAAACATTCTCAGTGATTTATGCAAGTGTTCTGATCTGAGAAGTATGGTAACAGTTGTGGGAACACAGGAATTGATAGGAAAAAAAGGTTCAAAATGTTTGTAGTGGTAACCAGATACTGATTCTTGTAGAAACTTAAGATTCTGATAAGAATTATGTTTTTTATTTAAGAATAATTGGCATGACAAGTCCAAATTTGCATTTTCAAATTTTTTTCTAGGTACTTTGTGCAGACTACTTGGAGGGGCCAATGAAGGATGAATATTTGTCCATTAGGCTGTATTTTTATTGTTCATGTAAAAGGTCACTGCAGGGAGAAAAAAATCTAGGTAGAAACAATATGCATGTATTTCTGAAATATAGTTGGGAAATAAAATCAAAGAAATAAAGTCTTTAGTTGGGAAAAGAAGAGGAAGTCATTAAATGTGATTTTTATGTTTTTATCTTGGGGAAAATAAATATATATTTGTCCTATATATCAAGTTAGAGAATACATGGAGTTGACTTAATTTGTGGAAGTGAATATATTAAGTGTTTAATTTAATATATATTGAGTTTGAAAAACTTTTGACATATACAAAGAGATGTTTAATAAGCCATTGATTATTTTAGCCCTACTTGAAAAGTCTTGGCTAGATCCAGATATTAAAAAGATATCTATATAAATATTACCATAGTGTATAAAATTTTTTTATGGAAGGGTCTAGTACTATTTCCTGAGATACATCTCTTACTGGCTGATAGTATGACTCAGTCTTCAAAGGAGCTGGAATTTGAGAGGGATTTTTAAAAAGACTTGAAGCAAAGAGAAGTGGAAACAAAACAAAGTGTTATAGAGTGGGATAGACGCTTGGCTGTGACAAACTGACAAGCTCAATATGACAATTTTTAAAAATACTATTGAATTTAGAAAAACAAAGGCCATTATTGACTTTGATGAAAAGTATTTCCATTGAGTGTAATAGTCTACCAACTATATTAGAACTAAGGAAACAGAATCACTAAGTAGAAACAAATTTTTAAATATTTGGCCCTATAGAGGAAAGATGTAGGTTAATATATCATTGGATAGCTAAATCATATTTCACAATACTTTAGAAAACAAGTCTTTAGTATAAAAAAAGAATTCTGTAGTTTTAAAAATCTAGTTATATATAATTTTTCTAATTCTGAAAATTTTTATGAAAGTATTATATTGTAATACTATATTTCTGAAATATGTGATCGAGTTATTAAATGACCTTATATAATTTTTAACCTCATAGCTTTTTCAACCACTACTATAGCTTTTATGCATGAGTAATGGTGCAATGTATAGACTAGTTAACAAATAAGCTGGTTATTTTTTTGATAGAATAGTAACTTGTACAACACAAAGTAACTTTCATAAAAACTAAGACCTATACAAAGAAGATGGAGATGTTTAAGGAACCGGTTTTTCAAACTATACTTTGTATCAACAGAGAAATGGTTTTTCAAGAGGCGATTTGTCTGTTGTCAGTAACAGACCAAAAAATTTAGTATTGTTTGGATGTTCTAGAAGTGTCCAACATTGATTTCTTACCTTAGTTTTGAGTGTCACTTCTGTTTTTATGATTTTCATACACAATGGCTAAGACTTTAGTCATGACATTTGTTAAAAATTAATCTGTAATATGATTCTCCATTCCATACTAAGTCTTATTTTCTTGATCTCTATAACTTTTGATTCTATTTCAAATTATATTTTCTTCTCCTTTCCCATCCTCCCTCCGTGAGGTCATGGTCTGTCTCTACTAATATAGCTCTAATTCTTTCCCATTGGTTTCTAAAAACTGTGTTAGTTTTGTTTTAATTTAAAATTTGACAGAAAAGGAAAGATACCTTCTAATTAATTCTTAAGTTTTAAGGAGTTCTTCAGTTTTAAAGCATGCATTATCTAAAATATTTAACATCTTACAGCAAATAAACTTGAATTCTCTATATGTAAATCTTTGAATCAGGAATTGAGTACTGAAATCATCACAGTTAGAAAAACTCAGTTTTCTGTATGTCAAGAAAAATAATTTATAATTGTAATTGTTAACTGATCTCCATGTTTAAGTATATGCATGATTAAAATTATTTTGTGATTAAGTTTCAGTTTTAAGATTAGATACTGTCTTGAATTCAGAAATAAAAGAATTGGTTATTTGTAGAATGTCTCTTCTTGTCTGAAAGCTTAACTCCACATTTTCTAGTATTATGTCATTTACTTTTCATATTTCTAATAAATTTAATAGTTTTTCAGTATGTCTGGTCTTGCACCTTTTTCTATGTCTTAAATTAATCATATTTTAGGTCCCTAAAATGTATGAATATGCATGTTGTGTGTGTGATTGTCAAAAAAATCTATGGAGATATTTGTTTGCTATACTCTTGTTTTTCCCTCCTCTTTCCTTTCATTCCCTCATTTTCAAATATTGTGTAAGCTTTATGCTTTTTTTTTTTTGCTTCAAGAAATAAATATTTTTTTTATGATTGAAGACACTAACTTTACATTCCTTGCCTTTTAAAAAATTTTATTTCAGAAGGCTTATGAAGATTTACTATCCGATATGGGCTTGCAGTGGAAGAAGAGAAGATTAAGGCAAACCCTATAGGGTAAATCCTAAAAAGGAGGGAGAGTTTGGAGGATTGGAGAGGAGAAGAAGGTCTGATATATTGACATAATAGTGATATAGCCATTATTCTCTTGCTGAGCTCTACAAAATTTAAGGCATCGAGGACTGGGGTCAACAAATGTAGCTGCAAAATATCTGGGAGCTTGTGACCTAAGTCCTGGGTTTCCAAATGTGACAGATACCCATGCCCTCTATATGACAAAGAACCTAGTCACTAAACTTTTAAGGGCCATATACTATTTGGACCATTGCAGCCCAGTGGGAACCACTTGGTATCCAGCTGGAAACTCACTGAATGTATTAGACACCTCAAAATGACAGATATTATATTTCACCAGCCAGGTAAATTAGAGGACAGGGAGTCACATTTAATTTCACTTTATAAAAAAAAGAAAGTTTTAACTATGACACAAAATATTTTAAAGTTTTTCTGACATGTATTGAAACATAGTTATTAGTCCTCTTTCCCTCCCTTGGCATTCACTAGCGAGATCACCCTCTTTCCGTTCTTATTTGCACTGATTGTTTCTGTGTTTGCCCTTGTACTTGCTCCCCTTCAACTTAAATGATGTAGCATGTTTCTTGTTATTCAAGTCTGACTCAGTTAACACACCACTTCCTCAGTGAGACCGTGACTGAAAGCCAAATTTATATTGTGCTTACTACCTGAATCACTCTTTATTTTTAGAACATTTTACTAAATAAAATTATCTTGTAAATTTACTGATGTGTGCCTGCCTAGTGGTGGCGCAATGGATTAAGCATTGACCTGGAACACTGAGGTCCCTGGTTCAAAACCTTGGGCTTGTCTGGTCATAGCACATATGGGTCTTGATGCTTCCTGCTCCCCCTCTCTTGTCTCTATCTCTCTTTCTCTCTCTCTCTCCCCTCTCTAGAAAATGAATAAAAATAAAATCTTAAAAAAATTATTGATGTACTTCTATATTGTTTAAATTACCCCCTAGAAAGTAATTCCTATAAACCTAGGGGCCTTGCCTGTCCTTTCTATATATGTAAGCCAGTCACATAGGTCTTCATGAATGTCTCTGAAGTAAATGAAAACTAGCATTCTAGTCTCCTTCCATACTGGCAAACGTTGTGGATGTATGTATTCATTTATAATTTTACCATTCCTGATGTTTTACTACAGATTATACAATGTTTAGACTCCACAGTGCATGATGGATTTCCATAATTACTGAGTGCTTAATTTTTTTTTTTTTAGAGAGATACAGGAAGAGAGAGAGAAACAAAAACATCAATTTGTTGTTCTAATCATTTATGCATTCACTGGTTGATTCTTTATTGTGCCCTGACCAGGGATCAAACCCTCAACTTTGATGCATGGGGACGATGCTCCAACAAACGAAACCACCTGGCCCAGAGCCACTATTGTAAGGTTTTGAACAAGCACAAAGTCTTCTCAGTTTTTTATTGTATTATTTATATAAAATATTTCAAGATATTTAAAATGCATATTTTTATTGTTGTTACTTCAGACTTAGTGAAGAACTGAGTTTGACACAAATAATGGAAGATTTATCAAGACTTTAAAAGAAACATCAAGGGTTGTGTAGTTTTCCAAGGTAGGCTCTTATTTACAAGAGTTAATAAACTTGAGATAAATAATTCTGAGAAACAAATACAAGTAGATAGAGTATTGATTTACCCATTAGAAGACAATTAATCATTTTTATTGTAAACAAAATGAGAATCATTGGTTGTAAAGCAAAAAATTTGTTTCACTCTGCAATTTTAAATTCCAAGGCTAAACTAGATTTTTTTTCAATATTTAGTAATATTATAGATATTTCTCTTAGTCTTAAAACCAGGATACATCAATAGTAAAGATTCTATGAATAATGCCATGTAAGATGCAACATAAAATAACTACTAGTACAAAAATATAAATTATACACCATAAAAATCAACTTTGACAATAATTATTATTAATTTTGTTTGTCATTCCAGTAAATGAATGAGAACATGGCTTGTGAATTTTCTCTAATTTCATAATTGTTAAGATTAAAACATTTTGTGCACTTCAACTTTTATTTGTAGATAGGTTTTCTTAAAACTCTCCCCTCTCATTAGCATAGAAAATAACAGAAAAGATCAAGTACCCTAATATGACAATAAATTTCTGTTGCCGCTCAGTACATACATAGGCACACAGGTTTTTTGTGAAATTAAAACAAAATAAAAAATAAACTATTTTTGTCTTTACCTGAGACATGTATTGCTAAAGTCTATTTTATATTAAAAGTGCTAATGGATGACTTGAAATTTGTACCATCCTCTTAGATTGAAGAAGGATTCGTTGTGCATGTGGGTGGGTGTGGATTTATATGGCCCTGTGTTGTATAGAGTTCTCTCAGTACTTGGAGTCTATTGTTATTTTTCTTTCAGAGGTAGAGACTTGTGTGAAAGAGTTAAGGTAACATTCTTCACAGATCCCCTTTCTGCTCTCAGTAGGAGTCAGGAGGACATTTTACCAAGATCAAAGAAAGGGCATAGCCTGACCAGGCAGTGGCGCAGTGGATAGAGCGTTGGAATGAGATGCGGAGGACCCAGGTTCGAGACCCTGAGGTCGCCAGCTTGAGCATGGGCTCATTTGGTTAGAGCAAAGCTCACCAGCTTGGACCCAAGGTCACTGGCTTGAGCAAGGGGTTACTTGGTCTGCTGAAGGCCCATGGTCAAGGCACATATAAGAAAGCAATCAATGAACAACTAAGGTGTTGCAACAAAAAACTGATGATTGATGCTTCTCACCTCTGCCATTCCTGCCTATCTGTACCTCTCTCTGACTCTCTGTCTCTGTAAAAAAAAAAAAAAAAGGGTATAAGTAAATATTAGAACTGATGATATCTAAGAATTTTTTTTTGCATTTTTCTGAAGCTGGAAACAGGGAAAGACAGTCAGACAGACTACCGCATGCGCCTGACCGGGATCCACCCAGCACGCCCACCAGGGGCGACGCTCTGCCCACCAGGGGGCGATGCTCTGCCCATCCTGGGCATCGCCATGTTGCGACCAGAGCCACTCTAGCGCCTGGGGCAGAGGCCAAGGAGCCATCCCCAGCGCCCGGGCCATCTTTGCTCCAATGGAGCCTTAGCTGCAGGAGGGGAAGAGAGAGACAGAGAGGAAGGTGTGGCGGAGGGGTGGAGAAGCAAATGGGCGCTTCTCCTGTGTGCCCTGGCCGGGAATCGAACCCAGGTCCTCCACACGCTAGGCCGACGCTCTACCTCTGAGCCAACCGGCCAGGGCTCTAAGAATTTTAATATTCATTAATTTCAACTATGCACACTTTTTGAAGTTACTTAACTCATCACAAACACAATAACAAAATGAATGTTTCTTCAGTCTGAATAGCTAGGGAAAGCTGGTAAAAGGTCTTCACGCCTTTGTTACAACTGGTTTACTTGTTTTTAGGTGAAATGTCAGGTGGCATTCTACAGGGCTTGGAATTGTTACTCTTTTATACTATAGTTACTGAAGTTAGCAAAGCTAACTCATAATAATTTAGTCATATCATCTTATCAAACCAAGATAAATATTTTGTTAGGCTATAATGGGAGAACAAAGGAGTGCAGAGACCTGACCAATAGTTCTTTTTTTTTTTCAAAACTATATCAAGTAAGTCAGTAATATACAGTTGTAATATACAGAGAGAACCAATATATCGCTGTGACTATCCACAGAAGTGATCCAGTTGATCTAAAGCTTCTGCCCCTAAATTCTACCTCCTGGTAGTTCTCTTACAAAGCCTATTTCAAAAGAAGACTGCAGATGTTTCTAAGACATTTAACTACAAGGCAATTTGTGATTATTCCAGGGGAATATCTATGCCTAAACTTCGTCGTTTCTCAGGTAGAATATTGACCTAAGTCTAGATTTGTAGCCTCAGTCTTTTAGAAGGTTACAGTCACTTATAACTGGCAGACTTTTAAATTTTCAAATTCATAAAAAATATTATTTCAGGTGATGATTGTGTTTTGCTAATACTTGGAAATCTTGGAAAGTAGTCATAGTTTTAAATACTCACATTTTTAGAAATGGAGGATACTAGTTTGGAGTCAGTAAAAAGCGTTCTAAAATGTCTTTTGTAGTAAAAAATATTTTTGAAGTGTAATCCAAGTTTATGTATGATATATTATCCAGGTTCATGTATGATTCATTACTTTATCTCTTTAGTCCCTTTTATATTTGAACAGCCCCCATTTATATTTTTATGCTACTTATTTTTTGAAGAGAGATGCCAAATTATCATCTAACATTTCATATTTCAGATTTGTGTGAATATTTTCTTGTTGGATTTTTCAACTAGTTCCTTTAGACTTTTGGTCAGTAAAACATGACTTGTGTGCCAAATTAGGTCTGTTTCTTATTGTTATATACATTTCTCACTAAAAATGTGTTTTATATTCTTTATAAGGGTTGTTTTAAAAATAAATGAACAAACAAATGTCAAGAATATGCAGCATAAATCATTTGTAACCCAGAAACCTACAATATTTATAATCCACCCTTTAGGCAAAAAGAAACTTTGCTGACCTCTATTTATACTGTTAAATTCATGCAAATTATTTTGACAAGAATAGTTTATGAACTTAATGGCATTGTATATGACATGACCTCAGAAATCAAAATTGTCCTACAGTGATATGTTATTTTTGAGAATTTCATTGAAATGATAACAGCTAATAACTCCTTTCTAAAAGTGGGTTTCTCCTTTACAATCAGCCTATAATGCCAAGGGAAACTTGCTCAGACACCTGAGTTTCCTTTCTTTCACAATTGGTTTTAGTATCCAGTGATTATTCTTGTCTTAATCATGTATTCCATAAGAGGCTTTAACTTGTGGTTTTCTAATTCTGTTATTATTATTATTATTTTTTTTTACTTTTACTGGATGGCATTCTTCTATAGTAAGAAATGTAACACAGTTTTTCCTAAAGAGAAATGATGGTAAATAGTTTAATTTTGGATTTGTTAATTTTCCGAATAAGGAGTTGATGTTATAGTTTCTATTAGTGATGTTGCTGGATTTCCCCTCAGTACTAATGTCCACCTCTGACTTTTTTCTTTCCTTTAGAAAATTAAATTTAACAGGGTGACATTGATCAACAGTATATATAGATTTCAGGTAAACATCACTACATCATTTAAATAATTGATTATGTTTTTATAACCATCACCCAAAGTCAAATCATTTTTTGTCACCTTGTATTTGTTTTTCTTTACACCTTTCTCCCAAACCCCTCCCTCTTCCCCTCACTTGCGTCTACCCCCCCATAGCCACTGCACTTCTATCTATATTCACGAGTCTTTGACTCTTAAAACACTGTGTGCTCATTCTACCTTTTTGCTTGTAAGTACAGGTTGCTTTTCAAAAATATTTTAAATTGAAACATACATAATAGCCATAATAAGCTTTAAACAATTAAAGTTTTATTTTCTTTGATAAAAAAAAGCCTTTAGCTGGTTGACTTGGATGGCTTAAAATTTTATCTAAAGAAAATTGAAATGCATGTATTTTTCTCTGATAGTTTTTTACAATAAAATGGAGATTTCTAATCTTGTCTGATATTTTTATTCAAAATATTCTTTGCAGAATTTTTTACAAGAAAAGCATTAGATTTTTATATCTTAATGAAGTGCTACTTTAGAGAACTTTATGACATTGAAGAGGTCACTTAATCTCTCTAAATTCAATGGGTAAAGCATAGGTTAAAATGCATGTTGATAAACAAATCTGGATGAGGAGGACATGCAATGTAAAAAGACCGAAGTAGTTCCACTCTGGTTACCAATATTCCTTCTTTACTGTGTGACTAATAAAGATAGATTTGAAATTTGTAAAAATCTTACCCTTTATTTCTGACTTAATTGTCATCTGTTTTATTGTTGAGTTATCATGTACAATATTACTTTAAAATGCTGTTATGATTATTCTGTAAGAAAGAGGAGAATTAAAATGGCATTAGTGACAGTAGCTATTAATAATGAATAAGAGAAAAATTGAGGATGAAGATAAAAAATAAAAGAGAAAAAATTGAGGAGTAAAATTGGGAATTAAAGTGCAGTTAGAGCAGCTGTATAACTGGGAAAGAGTAAATCCATGAACTAATTAGAGATAAGCTCCTTAGAAAACAATCAAGGAATGTGCATCTAAGTAGATACTAAATGAATCTCACAATGAATACCTTAATTTTATCTTCTGCTAAAATAGTTCAAATTTATCTTATTCTGGATTAAATTAGTTTGACTAATTTTGGAAGAAAATATATAAGTATGATGCTCTTTTAATCAGATAGTGGTGGTCATATAATGATGGGCAATTTGGAGTATGGAATAGAAATACAGATCTACCAAGAAACTCCATTCATTACTATGGGTAGCAAAAACTGGTTTCAATAACATCTTCCCCATGGCCCTGTTATATACTATTTCAGTATTTCTATGATTTCATAAGTTTTCATTTTTGAGACACAAGTATGTTCATTGTATGGGTCAAAAATGTAAACTTTACCACCCATCTTAACAACAACAAAAAAAATACTACTTTGTTTTGTTATGAAAACCTGGATCTATCCCTATACTTTAACTTTAAAGCTTTGTCCCTAACATGTAGGAATAATAAAAATTATGAGTACTAGAAAGTTTTTAAAGGCCAAATGATCCTCCTAAACCATGAGATTTGTACAATATACCAAATCAACAACTCTAATCTTCACAAAGAAATTATCCTCTCCAAAATTAGAATAATTCCTAAGATCCTTTCCTAATATGCCATAAAAACTGTAACTACCCATAGTCATGCTCCTTCTGATCTACCTCGTAAAGAAACCATTTATCTTAAGGATTGTTTTGGTTCTTTTAAAAAAGATATGAACTTGAATATATTGATATTTACAAAATTACTTCTATTTCTAAATGATTAATTTACAATGCAATATATTAAAATTAATTTATACTACAGTACATATAGCCAGTGAAAATTAATCCAAGAAAAAGAAGTGAGAAAGGCAATGAAAGAGGAACAAATATAAAAAACTTGCATGAAGATTATGCTTAGATTATTTTCTCCTTAAAAATACATACCTAATAAATGGCTATTATACATGTGTTTATAGTGACAATGGCTACCCTCCTCCCAAGACAATTATATGTATGTTTGTAGGTTTATGAGAAATATATATATTTTTTATATATAAATTTTATATATAGTCATATACATGTGTATTTTACATACACATAAGTATATATGCTAATGCATTTTATATTTATCTTTAGTTTATTTTATAGCAATAATAACTTTTTAAGTGCCAGTTGTAATTATATTTGGGTTTAAATAAAATCTATATCAGGTTTTTCACAATTTGAAAATAGGGAAATAAATAAATTTTTAAGAACTCTTAGGTATCTCTCCTAATTTTACTTTATAAACTATGAAGAATATTATACTTTATATTTTCTATGTCATTTTTTCCTAATATTTTTGTGTTATATTTAAAATGTTTTTCTTTTTAAGGATTGTTTGTATCAGATAGTGCTGTGTACATTCTAGGATGATATTTTACATTTTAATTTAATGCCCCAATATCACAATGTAAAGAGTTGTACTTCCTTTTATAGATTTACCTTTGAAAACATGAATTTTTTGTTCATATCTTATCATTAATTAGAAATAACAATGAGTTGGATGAAGCTATGGTATGATAATAAAATATTATTAATAAATAGAAAACATCTTGAAAAGAATCAACTTCTGAGAATTTTCTTTGAGATTTGTATGATGTTTTTGACATTTCAGTTTATAATTTTGTTTTTTTTATGTGAATGTGAATTTAAACAACAGAAAAATTATATACAAGAAGGTGAAGCCAGTTAGATTTCAGATGAAAAATTTTTCAAAACAACATTATTTTTAGAATAGCTACAAACAAGAAATAGTTTTTTAATTACAGTTATGAGTTATAATGTTTTTATTTTGTTGAATGAGTGATGGTTGACATTTTTATGAATTCAATTAAAATTTATCTTAATTATAAAATTTATGCATTTTAATTTAGATTCTCCTATTTTTGTCATACTAATCTCTCTTTTTCTGAACCATTTAGAGTTGTATTTAAGCATTATCTTGTATCTGGCATTTTGAGAGACTGTAACCTTTCTTCTTTTATCCTTCATAACATAACTGTTTAGATGTGGTATGTGCATTGCCTGTCACCACCTTCTTACTCCAGTATATTTTTTAGCCACTCAGATCTGGCTTCAGTGCCACTATTCTAGTTGTGTCTGTATTGTCAAATACCACAGACACTTCTCTAACTTCCTACTGAAATTCACAGCAGAATTGGACAGAATAGGTCACATGGTTTTTGTTGTTATTGTTTTAAGTGTTCATATAATGGCTTCCATAACACCAAATATTCCTGATGTTGTTTTTTTTTTTTTCTCTCTCTCTCTCTGTTGCCTATACTACCCTAAATACTGGACTTCATCAAGGTTCTCTTTCAGAATTTATGTTTCGTATTGTCTTATATTCTAGTCTTCTCTTGTTCTCTTGAGACATAGCTATTCACGCAAGTGTATCTAGCTGTATTTCTGTTAATTAATTGATCAACTATTTTATTTCCAGTTCTCAGAGGATAAGTGCATCCCATTGATAATTTCTTTATGTGACTATAATATCTTATATACAGTGGAGGCCATGATAGTCTTCTGGTTCTTTGATTGTTTGAAGATGCTTTTGAAGTTGTTTTGCAGTTGCCTCAGCAAGGCACAGTGGGAATTCCAGGACAATTTTTGTATATATTTCTCAGTTTTGGGTTCCTAGATTTATGCTTTATTCACAGGAGTAAAACAGGTACAGGGTTACTCTAAAGAGAAGAATTCCTCTATTATGTACTTCCCTCATGCTTCCCTGAGCTAGTGGGCTGATGCTTGAAGACTCTACTTCATAGGGAATGTAGATCAGCAGTTGAACAGGACTGCTGTCCTACTGGAGAAGATCAGTACCAATTCTCATATAAGGGTGTTAAAACACATCAGTTTTATTTTCAGCTCTACTACTAAATAAGTGATGTAATTTTAGGCAATCTTTCTCAAATAACACCTCTTATTTATCCATAATAGATATGTTAGGAAGGTATAAATATATATATATATATACTTATCACAGCTACTCTTTTAAAATGAAGAATGCCTGAGCCATATAAGACATTGTTATCATTGTGATGAAAGAACACTAGACAGAAAACAAAAGTATACTCTTTCCAATTTATCATCTTTTAATTAAATATGATCATGTATATATAATCTATCAACTTTTAATTAGATGTGACCATGTATGTATGAAATTAGTGATTGGTTGCAAGGCCAAGATAGTCTTCAATTTCAATTTTTATATCAGTTTACTTTATCTGACCCATGAAACTAAAATATTTAGTTGTTTTTAATAGTCAATATGTTTGAGTTGTTTTTCTTTTTGCTATAACTACCAATTCCAAGGTAGGAAAAAGAACTTTTCCTCATATAATTACATATATCCACTCAATGACTGTAATAATATACTTATATAAACCAGTTATCATTGTTATATTAAATTAATGTTTTTGAAGACAGATTACTGCCAGTTGTTAATAATGTCTTTTTTTGTGCAATGAATTAGCACTTTTTAAAAAGAGAATGGGTGATACAATCGATTATCCAACACATTCATGAATAATCATCCATGCTGAGCATGCATTTAGTTCACAGTATCTTTTCAAATCATGCTCAATAACATTTAAACTGCAAGATAAATGAAAATAAACTGGAGTTTCATAGAAGGAAATAAAAAGTTATTAAGAATATTGTGAAGCTTTCTTTCACAAATGATTCTTGCTAGAAATTTTTTTCCTGTTAAATTTTATTCAGAAAGATTTGAATTGCCATAATAGTTCAGAACCGATAACTGGAACCACCTAATGTCCTTTCCTAAATTACCACCAAGGAACTGAAACAATAGTGCTATCCCTAGGGGATTCTTTCCTTTGCACTTCACATTCAGATGGAATCATTTGTCATTCACTTGACTGGAATCCAATGCAGTGTAGCACTAACAGGATAAAGAGAGATCTATATTTTGCTAAGAACCTTGAACAACTGACTAAAATAGTACAAGATGGGTATGTAAATATCTTGTTGATCATCTTGAAATTTCTAATTAGCAATATGGTGTATATAAGTGCATAATATATATATATTGCCTAATTTTATAAAAAAAAATCTTTGCACAAATAACACCAGGTGGAAATTAAAAGGAAATTGAAAAAAAGTAACTTATTTGGATTGTATTAATTTAGGTTTGTTTTATATTGCCAAAGTATAGACAGTTAAATATATAAAGGAACTTAATTCCTACTTCGTGGTTTATATGCCAAATCATGTTACAAACCTTTAAGTGATCTAATTTATCAATTTAATTATATAATGTCAATTATCTAATAAATTGTAAAATAATTTATAGGACATTTCTCAATCCAGATATATATTATAACACACTATATCACTGAAAAAGGTATTTCTCACTGAAATAAGTTTATGAAATTTTAATTAAAGGAAGTTAAACATATGTGATAAATAATTTATTATCTCCTTTAATAAGTAAATTTTTCTAATATACCTCCAATAAATGCACATAAGGTACATATTTGTTGTTCTCTTTTTTTTACATTAAACAAATGCCTAAAAGTTTTCTAATAGTTCTTTGTTGCTTTTAATTTGTGTAAGCCTATTTATCTGAAAGGACTAAGCATATTACAAAACTTTTATTTATAGTTTATTAAGACTGTCAGGAGACCTTATATAATCATATATGGATCTTTGTAGATGTTTATATGAATCACCTCCTCTTAATTATATCTTGTGGAAAACTTTGTTTAATTATTTACTCAGCTTTCTTTTAAAGAAAATAAGGACATGCTTTTCGGATTTTAGTGAGTATTCAATTATATATTTTATGTAATATAAACAAAGCAAAATTTGGCTTATATTAAATTACTAGTATCATGAAATCTTGCGTTTTGATTCCATAGATGATGCTTCTACCACATCAATACACTGTCTTTAGAAAATAAGTTCTCTTACTTGATCCCCTTTTTACCACTTTTCTCTAGATCTACCCTTTGTATCCTGATTTCAACTTCTATTACAAGTTGACATACCAGGGTTATTTTGAATAACTATATTCTCCATATGTGATTAAGATCTGTTAACACAGAGTAAGTAAATATGTGTGTGACATAAAAATTTATACACAAATAATCGATTGATGATAAGGCAAATACAAAGCTATTTTGATTAACAAAACATTAAAGGAAAGAAAGAGAAAGAAGCTTTAACAATAGAGGAAGTGGAAAAGTCACAAAAGAGACCTTATTAATTAAATAACAAGTTTATAATTAGTCAAAATAAATGCTGTGTGTATAATGTTTTCAAAATTTTTCCATAAACTTGAGGTCACAAAGTGTAAACAATATAATGAACAATGATATTTTATACTGGCACTGCAAGCAATCTGCTTTAGCCATACAGTATCAGAAAATATACTTTTAAAACAAATATGTGTACATGTATTGCCTACTTTAAACACTGAACTTGGGTCCTTGCTATCACAATGTGAAAGTAAACAAATCTAATCGTAAGCATTTGAAGAATATTTTAGTTACCTGAAAATAGTAATAAAATACCAGAGTATTAGACGATGCTAAAATACAGGCCAAAACACTTTTTAAAATATACTGTTTCTATGTTCTTTTCTCCACTGTACAGCTAGCTGGCTCCATCACTTGTTGTATGTGTATTCAAGTTTCCTAACCTCTCCTAGTCTTAATTTTTTTTTCTAAATTGAGTATATCAAAGTAATGAAAAGGATAGAATTTGGATTTCTTTCTTCACTTCCTATCACTTTTCTATCGGATAGTTGATTCTTACTATAGTTCTTATTTTTAAGGATTTGGGGCAAGTATTAATTTAAAAAATATTTCAAAAGAAAGTATGATATAAATATCTATATTAAATGCTAACAAAATATTTAATAAAATCTTTAAATCCATACATAAATTTAGTATTGAATTTTGCATGGATATAACTTGTCTTCTACAAAAAAAGAACATAATAAATCTAAAATAAGTGCAAATGATTGTTAGACAAGTTTACGAAGATGCATCATATTCCTTAAAAATATATATCTAGCTATGTATTGCTGAAAATTATTTAGTATTGGATTTCAGGAGAGTTGTCCCATATTGTATGGAATATTTTACCCAGTTTAAACAATAATATAAATAACTGTGAACTACACTATGCGATTTATTTTAAACAACAACAACAGACACTGTTTAAAAAATAAAGCTGTAAAACAAAATGTCTCAACATTTCTCCTGGCAAAACTTATCAACATAAAGGCCCTGTAAACAGGTTTACATGATTAATTGTTGACTAGCTCATTATTGAATTTCTATTATGTGTTCTTCACAATGTTTATTTAGTGCTTAGATTACTTACAAAACATTGCAAATGCTTATACAACCTTTCCAAGCTCCCATGCTTGGGCCACTATAAGTTTAATGGGTCAATGAGATGCTTCTGATTAAATCTGCCTTGCTGTCACTTAGTCTACAGCATATTGATAGGTAAGTTGCTCACTATTTATTATCTTAATAAAATGGGAATATGCTCTAATGTATATCAGTTTTTAAATTCTGTTCCCCCTTGAAATTCTAATCACCATTGAATTATATTTTCACTGTGATAGAGAATTTGAAATGTGGGTGGAAGTTTTACTTTCAGAAGAAGGTAGGTTGTCCTATTTAAAAATACATATTCAGCCCTGGCTGGTTGGCTCAGTGGTAGAGCATCAGCCTGGCGTGCAGAAGTCCCGGGTTTGATTTCCAGCCAGGGCACACAGGAGAAGCACCCATTTGCTTCTCCACCTCTCCCCCTCTCCTTCCTCTCTGTCTGTCTCTTCCCCTCCTGCAGCCAAGGCTCCATTGGAGCAAAGTTGGCCCAGGCGCTGAGGATGGCTCCATGACCTCTGCCTCAGGCGCTAGAGTGGCTCTGGTCGCAACAGAGTAATGCCCCAGATGAGCAGAGCATCGCCCCCTGGTGGGCATGCTGGGTAGATCCTGGTCAGGTGCATGTGGGAGTCTGTCTGACTGCCTCCCTGTTTCCAGCTTCAGAAAAATACAAAAAATAAAATAAAATAAAATAAAAATACATGTAAATTTGAAACTTTATGACCATGTCATTTAAATTGAATTTTATAATTTGACTTTATTCAACATTTTTTAATCTATTTGTGTTTTCCAACTGCATAAATTCTAGCTTATTTTTATAAGATTGTACCTGTTAGCTATTTTGGCTATTTTTATTTCTTTCAACTGTATTAATAGCTTCTTCCCAGCAATATTTTGTTAATGAATATGACAACAAAATGATAAAACTGATATGTATAATATAATCTTAATTATTTAAAGTCTACCTTTTTTCTTAAGTTATGGTAATATAATTGCTGCTTGAATCAGCATTAATTTAAAAGGGCAAATGTGCTTTATAAAAGGGAAAATTACATTTTAGTTTCTCATACTTAAAAAAAAAAACACCCTTACTTATATTTTATCTTTCTGTGTTTACCTCATTAATCCTTGGTCTTGTTTTTTTTTTTCTCTACCAATTAATAAACTTATTCATTACAGTTTTCTTAGCTACTCATATATTCTTTCATGTATTTTTGAATAATAAGAATGAAAGGAAGGTGGGAAGGAAGTCCAGTCTATAGAATTCATATGTCTCTGAAAAATGTCAGTGTTTTACATAAGAAACAAAAATAAAAATAAAATTCCTTTTTGTAACTAAAGAAATAATACAAGTAACAGAATTAGAGATTTTGTGTTTCATTTATCTTTTTATGTATTTTACCATTCTAGCATAATACTTTGTGCATAAGAGTATTATGCACAAAGTATTTGTGTGTGTATGTGTGTGTTTGTTTGTTTTTTGTATTTTTGGGTTTTTTTGTTTGTTTGTTTTTTGTTTTTTCATTTTTCCAAAGCAGTCAGACAGACTCCCGCATGCGCCCGACCGGGATCCACCTGGCATGCCCACCAGGGGGCAATACTCTGCCCCTCTGGGGTGTCACTCTGTTGCATCCAGAGCCATTCTAGCGCCTGAGGCAGAGGCCACAGAGCCATCCCCAGCACCCAGGCCATCTTTGCTCCAATGGAGCCTTGGCTGCAGGAGGGGAAGAGAGAGACAGAGAGGAAGGAGAGGGGGAGGGGTGGAGAAGCAGGTGGGCGCTTCTCCTGTGTGCCCTGGCTGGGAATCGAACCTGGGACTCCTGCATGCCAGGCCGACACTCTACCGCTGAGCCAACCGGCCAGGGCCTTGTTTTTTGTATTTTTCTGAAGTGAGAAGTGGGGAGGCAGTCAGACAGACTCCCACATATGCTCAACCAGGATTCACCAGGCATGCCCACCAGGGGGCAATGGTCTGCCCATCTGAGCCATTGCTCCTTTGCAAGCGGAGCCATTCTAACACCTGAGGTGGAGGCCACAGAGTCATCCTCAGCATCCAGGCCAACTTTGCTCCAATGGAGCCCTTGGCTGTGGAAGGGGAAGAGAGAGACAGAGAGAAAAAGGATAGGAGGAAGGGTAAAGAAGCAGATGGTTGCTACTCCTGTGTGCCCTGGCCAGGAATTGAACCCAGTACTTCCACATGCCAGGCCAATTCTCTACTGCTGAGCCAATTGGCCAGGGCCAAGACACTCCATTTTTTAAATTAACTAATGTATTTCAAGGCTGAGATTCTTGGATATAAGAACATTAAACTGACCCTTTAAAATGCATTGTTAATAATGTTTTGTGGTAATCATTTTAAATTACATATGCTTAACAAATGATCTATATTACATATTATGATTACACAATAACATGAGCTGATTATATCTCAATAAAGTTGAAAAATATAAAAATTTTTAAATGTATTGCTAAAGTTATTTTTTGCATTTTACATTAATATTAAAATTGCTTTATATTTAAATGAGGTCAACTTCTTTATTCTTTCAAGAAGACTTTTTCTGTTTCTTAACTGTGAGATGGTAAAAGTGTGTTCACTTTATTATTTCTAAAAAGTAAATATATTATTATTGTGTGTGTGGAATCCACTAAATATTAACTATATGTACACAGGTGTATATACACAGCCAGATCTAAATATGTGTATATCCAACTTCTATTCCCAATAACTAGAAGCCCCTAAATCTTTTCAATTACTTAAAAATTCATTAAGTTTCACCAGCTGTAAATAAGTATCAGAATTCAATAGAAGCATGAGATTACTCACAAAAATTTAATATTAAACTTCAACTGATTAGTTGAATCATATGTAACTGACAGTTTTATAGAACAAAATATCATCTAATATTTGAAATTTTAAAAAATTATTAAGAAAATTATTTATAAAATTAAATTTGGGGGTAACATTGATCATTATAATTACATAGGTTTTAGGTAAATGTTTCTAAAGCATTTGAACTACTGATTGTGTGGACCTGTCACTCAAAGTCAAACCATTTTTCATCACTTTTCATTACTCTGTTCCTCAATCCCCTCTCATAAATTTGCCTCAATAAGCACTTCACTTTTATCTATGTCCATAAGTTTCAGTTTTATATCCCATCTATGTGTAAAATCATATAGTTCTTAGCTTTTTCTGATTTACTTATTTCACTTAGTATAATGTTCTCAAGGTCCATCTACTTAATCATAAGTAGCAATATGTCATCATTTCAAAAATTGAGTAGTACCTCATTGTATATATGTACCAAATCCTCTATATTCAATCCTCTTTGGAGGGACACTTTGGTTGTTTTCATGTCTTGGACACTGTGAATAATGCTGTGATGAACATGAGGTTGTGTGTGTCTTTACATATTAACATTTTCAAGTTTTAAGGGTAGATACCCAGTAGAGAGATTGCTGGGTCATATGATAGTTTTCTTCTTAATTTTTTGAGGAACCACCATACTTTCTTCCATAATAGCTATACTAGTTTCTGTTCCTCTCAGCAGTGAATGAAGGTTCCTTTTTCTCCACAACCTCTTCATCACTTATTATTACCTGTCTTGTTGATAATAGCAAATCTAACAGGTGTGAGGTGGTATCTCATTTGCATTTCTCTGATATCTAACAAAGATGAGCATCTTTTTATATATCTGTTGGCCATTTGTATGTCTTCTTGGGAGAAGTGTCTATTCAGGTCTTATCCTCATTTTTAATTGGTTTGTTTGCTTGTTTGTTGCTGAGCTTTATGAGTTCTTTATATATTTTGGATATTAACCCAATATCAGAGCTATTGAAGGATGGTATCAGTGTAATGGCAACATGAGAGATACTCTTGATCTCTCCCCTTGAAATTTTAACAAATTGAACAACTATAATGCAGCAAAGTTACCCCAGCTAAACTTGCAGTTGTGCCTGAAAGATCCATGAAACAAATAAACTAAATGTATAATAGGGTGAAAAGGGGGACAAAAGATAAAATGCACTTGTGGTTGGCTCTGAAGAGGAGACAAACCTGATGTGATTGGATTTTTTTTCTCTGCTGAACTATGGGAAGGATGGAAGCTTAAACTCCCTGGACTTTCTCTGATATATATGGAGAGCAAAACTCAGAGTGACTGGGTCTCTCTCTGCTAGAAGGAACAATGAGATAGAGAGGTAGCAAGGGAGATAAACCAAAGCAGCCAGTGCATGAGGCCATGGCCACTGTTCCCATGGTCTGCCTGCAGCCCTCACTCAGAAAGCTAAAGCACAACCCCAGTCTCCCGGATGCCACCTCCCTCACCTCACAGTATAGAGAGTGGCAGAGACAAGCCTACAGCTAGCTCTCCAGAGCCACTCTCTCCCCTGAAAAACAGAGGAGCTCCACATCCTGTCCCCAGATCTGTTGAGACATGGGTAGAAGCACCCAAAGCCTGAAATTATCATTGCTACAGGTGTAAAGCAAGAAAACTAAAGCTTTAAATCCAAAGCCATGAGGCCAAATCCATAAAGCCCTCATAACACTTCCCACCCACCAATGTGACTGCAGTACCAGCTACATCATTGCCACAGCAATATCTCAGCAGCCAACAGCCCAGGAAC
Source organism: Saccopteryx bilineata (assembly GCF_036850765.1). Taxonomy (NCBI): domain Eukaryota; kingdom Metazoa; phylum Chordata; class Mammalia; order Chiroptera; family Emballonuridae; genus Saccopteryx; species Saccopteryx bilineata. The sequence goes on along the minus strand of NC_089498.1, from coordinate 55,536,013 downwards.
TTGACAGAACTGAAAATTGTAATACAGCAACACTTACTGGAAAAAACCTCTCAAAACCAGAATTTTTTCCCCTTTTTTCTTTTTTCCCTATTTTTTCTTCTTATTCTTGTTTTTTTTTGTTTTGATTTTCATCTACTTTAAATTTTATTTTTACATTTTGTAGTGTTTTGTTTTTGAATTTTTGTTTGCTTTTGATCTTTTCTCTTGTCATAATTTTATAATTTTTATATTTTTATTGCATTTTTATTGTAATTTATAATTTTTTAAGTTTTGTTTTGTTATGATGTTTACCAATACCACTCTCAAATGCCATCAAGGTAGAAGAAATAAAATACTATAGCTACACAAGACAAAGACACAGTTCAAAAAGAAAATTAAAAATCTCTATAAAATATTATCAGTTGCATGGAAATCTTGGAGTTAAATGATATAGAATTAAAAATCGAAGTTCTGAAAATACTCAGAGATGCGAGAAGACACCAATAGACAATTTAATGAGTTCAGAAAATAAGTGAACAAAATGAATATCTCCCAAGGCGACTGAAACTTTAAAATAGAGATGAAGAATTCAGTACATGAATTGAAGATTGAGGTAGCAAATTTAGCTAATAGAACAAACCAGATAGAGAAAAAATAAGTAACATCAAAGACAAGTAACTAGAGATGCTACAGAAGAAAGAGGAGAGAGACTCATGAATTAAAAAAAAAACACAGAGAGCTATACAAGAATTAATGAATTCCATCAGAAAGAGCAATATAAGAATAACGGGTATATCAGAAGAAGAAAAGAGGGAGAAGGGAATAATGGACAATTTATTCAAACAAATCATTGAGGAGAATTCCTGAAGCCTATGGAAAGAGTTAGAGCCTTGAATCCAAGAAGCAAACAGAATGCTAAGTTACTACAATCCAAAAGACCTATTCCAGGGCACAATATGATAAAATTGTTAAAAATTGATGACAAAGAAAGAATCCTCAAAGCTGCTAGGGAAAAGAAGACCATACTATATAAAAGATAACCCATTAGGTTATCATCAGACTTCTCAGCAGAAACTCTACAAGCCAGAAGATAGTGTACCCAAACATTCAAAATACTGAAAGAGCAGAGATGTCAGCCAAGAATACTATATCCATCAAAGAAATCTCTCAAATTTGAAGGAAAAATAAATACTTTAACAGACATGCAGAAGCTGAGGGAATTTATCATCATAAAACACCCACTGCAGGCAATATTCGGGGGGTTATATGACCCACCACAAGGAATAAAACAAATCAAAAGTACAACTAAAAGCTCCAACAAGGTCACAATAAAAACAAGAATAATTTATGACAAGAATAACATAAAAAGGGAGAGAATAAAGATCTGCAGTAGCAAAGGAGGATGGAGTGCAGAAGCAATCATAAGACAAAGGACTTTTGTATACATGAGCTCTTTTCTCTTAATAACCTAATGGAAACCTTCCACTAAAAAGCCACCACTGAACCACACAGCTTAAAAAAAGAAAGATACAGAGGAAAGAAATAGTAAACATCGGCCTGACCTGTGGTGGCGCAGTGGATAAAGCGTCAACCTGGAAATGCTGAGGTTGCCGGTTCAAAACCCTGGGCTTGCCTGGTCAAGGCACATATGGGAGTTGATGCTTCCAGCTCCTCCCCCCTTCTCTCTCTCTGTTTCTCTCTCTCCCTCTCTAAAAATGAATAAATAAAATTAAAAAAATTAAAAAAAAAAAAGAAATAGTAAACATCATTAAACAAAAACAACTGACAGAAACTGAAAGGAGAACCAAACAAAACACAGAAGTACCAGAAAACAAAACAAAAAAAAATGGCTATAGAAAATTCTCAAGTGCCAATGCAGAAAAGGCATTCAACAGGATATAACATTCATTTATGTTTAAAACACTCAATAAAATCAGAATAGAAAGTACCTCAACATAATACAGGCCATATATGACAAACCATCAGCTAATATACTAAATGGTGAAAAAGTAAAAGCTTTTTCTCTACAATAAGAAACAAGGCAAGATTGAGCATTCTTTCCACTCTTATTCAACATAGTTCTGGAAGTTTTAGCCTGAGTTATAAGAAAAGAGAAAGAAAAAAGGCATCTATATCAAAAAAGAAGTAAAGGTATCACTTTATGCAGATGTCATGATTCTATATGTAGAAAACCCCAAAAACTCCACCAAAAAACTATTAGAAACAATTTACCAATACAATAACATTGCAGGTTGTAAAATCAATATGCAAAAGTCCACTGCTTTCCTATATGCTAATGATGAAACATCAAAAAATGAACTCAAAAGAACAATTACTTTTAAAATTGCAACAACAGAAAATAAAATACCTACCATAAATTAACAAAAGATGTGAAAGAGGTACATACTGAAAACTACAAAATGCTATTGAAAGAAATTGAAAAAGACACAATGAAATAAAAAAAATGTATGTTCATGGATTGAAAGAATCAACAGTTAAAAAGGCCATATTACTTAAAGCAATATACAAATTTAATGCAATCCCCATCAAAACATCATTGTCATTTTTTAAAGAAATAGAACAAAATTACTAAATTTTTATAGAAACATAAAAAAACCCACAAAATAGCTTGACTAAGCAGTGCCGCAGTGGATAGAGCATCAGACTGGGAGGCAGAGAACCCAGGTTCAAGACCCTGAGGTCACCAGTTTGAGCGCAGGCTCATCTGGTTTGAGCAAAGCTCACCAGCTTGGACCCAAGGTCGCTGGCTCGAGCAAGGGGTTACTCGGTCTGCTGAAGGCCCACAGTCAAGGTACATGTGACAAAGCAATCAATGAACAATTAAGGTGTCACAACAAAAAACTAATGATTGATGCTTCTCATCTCTCTTTGTTCATGTCTGTCTGTCCTTATCTATCCCTCTCTCTGACTCTCTCTCTGTCTCTGTAAAAAAACACACAAAAAACAAAACCAAAATAGCCAAAACAATCTTAAGAAAAAAGAATAAAGCCGAAGGTATCACACTACACATCTTCAAATTATAGTATAGACTAGCCATGATTATCAAAATAGCATGATATTGACAGAAAAACAGACATGCAGACCAATGAAACAGAATCGAGAGCTCAGAAATAAAATCATATGTATGTGGACAAATTATCTTCTACAGAAAGAGTCAATGAAGAAAAGAAAGCCTCTTCAATACATGGTGATGACAAAATTGGAAAGCCACTTGCAAAAAAAATGAAACTGGACAACAGTTTTGTCCCCTGCACAAAAATTAATTCAAAATGGATCAAAGACCTAAATATAAGATCTGAAACTATAAATTACATAGAAGAAAACATAGATACTAAACTCATGGACCTTGCCACAGAGAACAATTTATGAATTTGATCCCAAAGGTAAGAGAAGTAAGGGCAAAAATAAGTAAATGGGATTATGTCAAACTGAAAAGTTTCTGCACAGCCAAAAAAAATAAAAAAATTTAAAAAAAATAAACAAAATCTGACAAAAAGAAAATTAGTCAGCCAATTAAATGGAAGATGATATTTGCAAATAACAGCTCTAATAAGTGGTAAATAATCAAAATATATGAAGAACTCACAAAGCTCTGCAACAAACAAGTAAACAATTTAATTAAAAAATAGGAGTGGGCCTAAACAAACAATTCTCTCAAGAAGACATACAAATAGCCAACAGATACATGAAAAGATGTTCATCTTCACTAGCTATTCGAGTAATGCAAATCCAAACTATAATGAGATATCACCTCACACCTGCTAGATTTGCTATTATCAAGAACAGTGGTCCCCAACCCCCGAGCCGCGGTCCATGGGCCATTTGGTACCAGTCTGCAGAGAAAGAATAAATAACTTACATTATTTTTGTTTAATTTATATTTAAGTCTGAATGGTGTTTTATTTTTAAAAAATGACCAGATTCCCCCTGTTACATCCATCTAAGACTCACTCTTGATGCTTGTCTCATAAGTTCGACAATTATATTTAAAAATACCACAGTTTTTATGCCAGTCACATAATTTTATTTTGTGCATTTATCTGTTCCACCCTAAAGGTCGGCCTGTGAAAATATTTTCTGACATTAAACTGGCCCATGGCCCAAAAAAGTTTGGGGACCATTGATCAAGAAGAGAGGAAACAACAAGTATTGGGGAAGTTGTGGAGAAAAGGAAACTCTCATTCACTGCTGGTGGGAAGGCAAATTAGTACAACCTTTATGGAAGAAATTATGGTGATTTCTTAACAAATTATGGATAGAATTTCCATATGACCCAGTAATTTCTCTAATGGGTATCTACCACAAAAACTTGAAAACATTGGTATGTAAAGTCACATGCACCCCCATGTTTATCACAGCATTGTTCACAGTGGCCAAGACATGGAAACAACCAAAGTGTCCCTCAACAGATGATTGGATAAAGATGTGGTACATACATACAATGAAATACTACTGAGCCATAAGAAACAATGACATAGTAACATTTACGACAACATGGATGGACCTTGAGAACATTATACTGAGTGAAATAAGTATATTAAAAAATGCTAAGAACTATATGATTTCACACATTGTTGGTGTACAAAACTAAGACTCATGAACATAGATAAAAGGGAAGTGGTTACCAGGGGCAAGGAGATATGGGCAAGAGAACAGGAGAGGTGGAGGGGAAAGAGTGAAAAGAGGGACACATATAAGGTGCAGGAAAATGATTTAACTTTGGGTAATGGGTATACAACATAATCAACAGTTTAAATGCTACAGAAATGTTTACCTGAAACATTTCTACTCATTGACCAATGTTATGTTAAAGTTAATTTTCTAAATAAAATTAAAAAAAGAAAATAATAAAAATATTTGCAGTTTATGTACATGCATCACTATTGTTCTATTGTATTTTGTAAGTAACATAATATTTGTAACTAAAGTTTTCACATTTCAACCCCTTTAATTTTATTTCCCCCTGTTCTTTGAACAGGGTGCCCCAGATTGTCATTTTGTTCTTGGCCCTCAACATTGTATAGCTGGCCCTGTGTGTGAAGTACATTTTTTAGAACTGTTCCTTAAAATAGCAGGACGTGCTTTAAACTTAAATAAATAATTATATTTTTATTAAGAAAAGAACTGTTGTTTGTAAATGTTATCTCCCATTTAGTTGATTGACTTTTTGTTTTTCTGTCGGTTCCTTTACTATGCAGAAGCTTTTTAGTTTGATATAGTTCCATTCATTTATTTTATGCCTTTTCTTCCTTTGCCTTTGGGTTCAAATTTATAAATTTTTCTCTATGGCCAAGGTCCATGAGTTTAGTACCTGTTTTCTCCTATGTAACTTATTGTTTCAGATCTTACATATAGGTTTTTGATTCATTTTTAATTAATTGTTGAACATGGGAACAAGATGTAGTCAAGATTTATTTCTTTGCATGTGGCTTTACATTTTCCCTAACAGTATTTATTGAAGAAACTTTCTTTTTACCATTGTGTGTTTCTGGCTCCTCTGTCAAAGATTATTTTTCCATGAATATGTGATTTTATTTCTAAGATCTTGATTGTCTTCTATTGGTCTATATGTCCACTTTTCCATGTTATTTTGATTTTTGTGGCTCTGTAGTATAATTTAAAGTCAGGTCATGTGACATCTTCAGCTTCATTCTTTTTCTCAGGATTGCTTTGGCCATCTGGAGATTTTTATGATTCTAAACAAACCTGGTGATGTTTGTTCTATATCTTTAAAATAAAACATTGGAAATTTTTTATATGTTATAAGACTTTTATTTTTTATGTATTTTATATATATATTCTTTTTTATTGATTTTAATTTATTGTGTTTACATAGACTCTATTGTTGCACCAAATGCATAACCCCTCCCCTGTATTCTCCTCAACATCTCCCTTGTCCCCCTCCCCGTAATACCCTTCCCCTTCCCTTTAGCTTTATCCCATCCTATAATACCCGTTCCCTCTGTTCTCTTTTCCTCTGGTCCCTTTGATCTCTCCTCTGTCTGAAGTCCGTTCCTCAGTTCATATTGTTCATTGGATTCTTCAAATGAGTGAGGTCATATGATATTTTTCTCTTTCTGCCTAGCTTATTTCACTTAACATAATAGTTTCCATGTCTATCCATGTTGTTACAAAAGGTAAGATTTCCTTCTTTTTCATGGCCTCATAGTATTCCATTGTATATATGTATCACTGCTTTTTAATCCACTCGTCCACTGATGGACACTTGGTCAGTTTGCAGATCTTTGCTATTGTGAACAATGCTGCCATTAACATGGAAGTACATTTCTCCTTTTGAAACAGTTTTATGGTATTCTTGGGGTACATTCCTAAAAGTGGGATAGCTGGGTCAAAAGGCAGTTCGATTTTTAATTTTTTGAAGAATCTCCATACTGTTTTCCACTGTGGCTGCACCAGTCTTCATTCCCACCAGCAGTGCAGGAGGGTTCCCTTTTCTCCACATTCTCTCCAGAACTTATTCTGTGTTGTTTTGTTGATGAGCGCCATTCTGACTGGTGTGAGGTGATATCTCATTGTGGTTTTAATTTGCATTTCTCTAATGATTAGTGATGTTGAGCATTTTTTCATATGCCTATTGGCCATCTGTATGTCCTCTTTGGAGAAGTATCTATTCATTTCTTTTGCCCAGTTTTTGATTGGATTGTTTATCTTCCTGGTGTTGAGTTTTACAAGTTCTTTATAAATTTTGGTTATTAACCCCTTATCAAACATATTGTCTAATATGTTCTCCCATTGTGTAGTTTGTCATTTTATTCTGTTCTTATTGTCTCTAGCTGTGCAAATGCTTTTTAGTTTGATATAGTCCCATTTGTTTATCCTATCTTTTATTTCCCTTGCCTGTGGAGATAAATCAGCAAATATATGGCTATGAGAGATGTCCTAGAGCTTACTGCCTATGTTTTCTTCTAAGATGCTTATGGTTTCATGGCTTACATTTAAGTCTTTTATCCATTTTGAGTTTATTTTTGTGAATCGTGTAAGTTGATGGTCTAGTTTCATTTTTCTGCAGGTAGCTGTCCAGTTTTCCCAACACCATTTGTTAAAGAGGCTGTATTTACTCCATTGTATGCTCTTACCTCCTTTGTCAAATATCAGTTGTCCATAAAGGTGTGGGTTTATTTCTAGGTTCTCAGTTGTAAACCATTGATCTATATGCCTGTTCTTATGCCAGTACCAGGTTGTTTTGAGTACAATGGCCTTGTAGTATATAACTTGATATCAGGAAGTATGATACCTTCCAGTTTATTCTTCCTTTTCAAGATTGCTGAGGCTATTCATGTTCTTTTTTTGTTCCATATAATTTTTTTGAAAAATATGTTCTATATCTTTGAAGTATGACATTGGTATTTTAATTGTTATTGCATTGATTTTATAAATTGCTTTGGGTAATATAGACATTTTAATGATGTTTATTCTTGCTAACCATGAGCATGGTATATGTTTCCACTTGTTTTTATCTTCCTTAATTTCTTTTATCAATGTTTTATTATTTTCTGAGTACAAGTCTTTAATCTTCTTGGTTAAATTTACTCCTAGGTGCTTTATTTTTTTGGTTGCAATAGTGAAGGGAATTGTTTCCTTAATTTCTCTTTCTGACAGTTCATTATTGGTGTATAAAAATGCCTCTGATTTCTGAGTATTAATTTTATATCCTGCTACCTTGCTGAATTCATTTATCAGGTCCAGTAGTTTTTTGACTGAGATTTTAGGGTTTTCTATATACAATATCATATCATCTGCAAATAATGATATTTTTACTTCTTCTTTTCCAACTTGAATGCCTTTTATTTCTTCTTCTTGTCTGATTGCTGTGGCTATGACTTTCAGGACTATGTTGAATAAGAGTGGTGAAAGGGGGCACCCTGCCATGTTCCTGATCTTAAGGGGATTGTCTTAAATCTTTGCCCATTGAGTATGATGTTGGCTTGGGTTTGTCGTAGATGGCCTTTATCATGTTGAGGTATATTCCTCATATTCCCACTTTCCTGAGAGTTTTGATCATGAATGGGTGCTGGATTTTATCAAATGCTTTTTCTGCATCTATTGAAATTATCATGTGGTTTTTCTCCTTTCTTTTGTTTATGTGATGAATCATATTGATTGATTTGCGAATATTGTACCAGCCTTACCTTCCCAGAATAAATCCCACTTGATCATGGTGTATGATTTTTTTTCATATATTGCTAGATCTGGTTTGCTAATAGTTTGTTGAGGATTTTAGCACTATATTTATCAGGTATATTGGCCTATAATTTTCTTTCTTTGTGTTGTCTTTGCCTGATTTTGGAATCAGAATTATGCTCGCTTCATAAAAGGAGCTTGAAAGTCTTCCTTCCTCTTGAATTTTTTGAAATAGCTTGAGAAGAATAGGAGTTAGTTCTTCTTTGAATATTTGGTAGAATTCACTTGTGAAGCCATCAGGCTCTGGGCTTTTGTTTGTAGGGAGTTCTTTGATAACTGTTTTTATCTCATTTGTTGTAATTGGTCTGTTAAGTTTTCTGATTCTTTCCAATTGATTTTTAAAATATTATATGTTTTAAGAAATTTGTCCATTTCATCTAGGTTGTCTAATTTCTTGGTATACAGTTCTTCATAGTATTTTTTTACAATCCTTTGTATTTCTGTTGTGTCAGTTGTTATTTCTCCACTCTCATTTCTAATTTTATTTATTTGAGTCCTCTCCCTTTTTTTTTTCTTGAGGATCTGATTAAAGGTTCATAGATCTTGTTTATTTTTTCAAAGAACCAGCTCCTTGTTTCATTGATCCTCTGTATTGTTCTTTTTGCCTCTATGTCATTTATTTCCGTTCTGATCTTTATTATTTCCTTCTATTACCTCTGGGCTTTACTTATTGTTCTTTTTCTAGTTCTTTTAGATGCAGAATTAAGTTGTTTATTTGAGCTTTTTCTAGCTACCTAAAGTATGCCTGTAATGCTATGAACTTCCCTCTCAGTACTGCTTTTGCTGTGTCCCATAAATTTTAAGTTGTTGTATGCTCATTATCATCTGTTTCTAGCAATTTTTTTTATTTCTTCTTTGATCTCATTGTTAACCCATTTGTTATTTAATAACATGCTATTTAGTTTTCAAGTGTTTGAGTATTTTTCAGTTTTTCTGTTGTGGTTGATTTCTAGTTTTATGCCATTGTGATCAGAGAAAATGCTTGATATGATTTTAATCTTTTTAAATTTGTTGAGACCGCTTTTGTGTCCTAACATGTGGTCTATCCTAGAGAATGTACCATGAGCACTTGAAAAGAATGTATATTCTGCTGTTTTAGGGTGAAAGGTTCTGAAGATATCTACTAAATTGAGTTGATCTAGTGTTTCCTTTAAGTCTTCCATTTCTTTGTTAATTTTCATTCTTGAGGATCTATCTAGTGATGTTAGTGAGGTATTGAAATCTCCTGCTATTATAGTATTGCTGTTGATCTCGCCCTTTGTATCCATCAAAGTTTGCTTTATATATTTAGGTGTTCTTATGTTAGGTCTGTAGATATTTATAATGGTTTTATCTTCCTACTGCAGTGGTTCTCAACCTTTCTAATGCCATGACCCTGCAATACAGTTCCTCATGTTGCGGTGACCCCAAACCAAAAAATAATTTTCGTGATTACTTCATAACTATAATTTTGCTACAGTTATGATTCGGAATGTAAATACCTGATATGCATTATGTATTTTCCAATGGCTTTAGGTGACCCCGCCGGGGTCACAACCCATAGGTTGAGAACCGCTGTCATATTGGATTGCTCCCTTTATCATTATGTAGTGACCTTCTTTATCTCTTACTATAGCCTTTGTTTTAAAGTCCATTTTGTCTGATATAAGTATTGTTACCCCAGCTTTTTTTTCATTTCCATTTGCATGAAATATTTTTTTCCATCCTTTTACCTTCATTCTTTGTGCATCCTTTTTTTTTTTTTTTTTTTGGTGTGTCTCTTGTAGACAGCATATGTACAAGTCCTGTTTTCTTATCCATGCAGCTACCCTATGTATTTTGATTGTATCATTTAATCCATTTACATTTAAGGTTATTATTGATATGTAGTTCTTTATTGCCATTTTATTCTTTAAAGCTGTATTTCTCTTTTTCTATATTCTTTTCCCCCTTTGATCTGTTTCCAACAGGCCCCTTAACATTTCTTGTAGCATTGGTATGGGTATAATGAATTCCTTGAGTTTTTTTTTGTTGTTGTTGTCTGGGAAGCTTTTTATTTTTCCTTCAATTTTAAATGATAGCCTTGCTGGATAAAGTAGTCTTGGATGTACGTTGTTGTTTTGCATTACTTTGAATATTTCTTGTCATTTCCTTCTGGCCTAACGTGTTTCTGTTGAGAAGTCTGATGTCATCCTTATGGGGTATCCTTTGTAGGTGATAGCCTTTTTTTCTCTAGCAGCTTTTAACTGTTTCTCTTTATCATTTAGCTTTGGAATTTTAACTATGATGTGTCTTGGTGTAGATTTCTTTGGGTTTTACTTTAATGGAATTCTCTGTGCTTCTTGAACTTGTGTGACTTTTTCCTGCATTTATTTTGAGAAGTTTTCAGCTATGATTTGATTGAACAAAGTCTCTATCCTTTGTTCTTTCTTTTTCTTCAGAAACCCTATAATGAGGATGTTATTTCTCTTCATGTTGTCACAGAGCTCTCTTAGAGTTTCCTCAGACATTTTGAGTTTCTTTTCTTTTTGCTGCTCTGCTTCCATGCCTTCATTTATCTGTCCTCTAACTCACTGATTCAATCCTTAGCTTCATCCATTTTGCTTTTAATTCCTTCTGTTGTGGTCTCATTTCGATATTGTATTTCAGACTGATTCTTTTTTATTATTTCAATGTCCTTTTTTATATTTGCTATCTCTTTATTTAGTTGTTCATTATGATCATCTATTGTTGTTCTAAGGTCTTTGAGCATCCTAACAATTATTATTTGAAACTCTGAATCTGATAATTTGGTTATATCTGACTCATTCAAATCCTTTTCTGGGGATTTCTCTTGATTCAATAGGGTTGCATTTCTCTGCCTTTTCATTTTGTCTGTGTATAAAAATGGTGTGGCTACTGTAGTTCAATGGGTGTGGCCTCTGTGTTCCCTAGGTGTGGTCTTTCTGCAGGCCCACCACCCCCTCTGTTGCTGCCTCAGTGTTCTGGTATGGGCATTGCAGGTTCCCGCTGCTGGGGCTGTAGCTGCAGATTCCACCTCTCCTCCATGGGAGAGGCTATGTTTATGTACCTGGGTCTGCAAGCCTCTGCCTTTGCCCTGCCACTGTGGGTGGGGCTGTGCTCCATGCCTGGGGCCCCAAGCCTAGGCACCACAGGCAGCAGTGAGCACCTTTGCTCTGCCGCGTCTCAGCCTATTCCCGGGCTTATGCCCCACCCCCATGGGTGGAGCTGTGTTTGCCAGTCAGGCCACAAGCCCCAGGCTTTGTGGGTGGGACAGGGCTGTGTACCAGTGCTCAGCCATGGGTCTTTGCTTGTTCCTGGGCTTTAACCCTGCAGGTGAAGTTGCGCTCATGCATTGGGCCGCAGCCCTGGCTCTGCAGACCAGGTGGGGCTGTGTGCTCTCTCTGAGCTGTGAATTTCTGCACATTCTAAGATTTCATCTTTCCCCTGTGGGCTGGATTGCAGATGGGCTTGCAGCTGGCTAGATCACATATTTGCGTTCCTTCTGCCCCAGTGGGCGAGACTGAACTCATGCCGGGCCTCAGTCATGACTGCCCCGGCTTCTGCCCCTGCTGACTGGACCACACTTTCGCATCCTGCCTCTGCCTGCCCTCAGCCTAGCCCTGAGCACTGTGGTTGGGGGCACTGTACCTCAGAACCTAGCACTCAATACTGTATTCCTTAAGGCTCCCTCTGTCTAAGTGACTCTGCTCTGAGTGCTGCAAAAGAGCTTGTTTGGCTGGTGTCCTGCTTCCCTTTGCTGGTATTGCTGGTTCCAGGGGAAATATTCACTTCAGATTTGGGGATTGACTCCACCAGGGGTTAGGGTGGCTGTCCCTCAAAGTGTTTCTCCCTTTGCCTCCTAGATTACACTCTCTTCCTGCTACTCCCGTCTGATATTCTTTCCATCCCCTGGAGCCCCAGGTGAGTAGTTGTAAAAGAGGTTTTCTGTGTGGTACCTTTAAGAAGAATCCTGGGTCTGAGAAATCAGCCTCTTTCTCACAAACAGTATCCTGACTTGTTTGGCAGCTAAATACTGTCCATACACTTCTTCTGAGCTCTTCCAGTATTTTGAATGTTTGGGTTCACTCTCTTCTGGGTTATAGAATTTCTGCTGAGAAGTTTGATGATAGCCTGATGGGCCTTTTATAGATTACAATCTTCTATTCCCCACCTGCCTTGAGGATTCTATCTTTATGTTTGATTTTTGATATGCCTTGGAGAAGCTCTACTTTTGGAGATACTCAGCATTTTGTTTGATTTTTGGTTTTAGGCTCTCTTTCCATAGGTTTGTAAAGTTTTCATCAATTATTTGTTTGAATAAGCTCTCCATTCCCTTGTCCTTCTCTTCTTCTACTGGTATACCCATTATTCTTATATTGCTCATTATGATATATCAGACAATTTTTGTAGAGCTCTCTCATTTATTTATTTTTAAATACATGAGTCTCTCTCTTCTCTCATTGTTGCTTATCTTTTATGTCACTGATTCTTTCCTTTATCTGCCCTTTTTTATTAGTTAAACTTGCTACCTTATTTTTCAATTCATGTATTGAATTTCATCTCTGTTTGGTTCTTTGTTAGAGTTTCAGTATCCCTGGTGAATGAAGTACTCATTTGTTCATTAATTTGTTTTTTGAGCTTATTAAATTACCTATCAGTGTTTTCTGGCATCTCATTGAGTATTCTCAGAACTTCAGTTTTGAAGTCTCTATCATTTAACTTCAACATTCCATGTGATAAAGATTGCTTTTTATTTATTTATATTTCTGAACTACATTATTTTCTAGTGTAGCCATGGTATTTGTTTTTATTTTACTTTATGGCATTTGAAAGAGGCATTGTCAAGAAATATAAAAAATTCCTCACCAGACAGCTAGGATGGTTAGAGCATTATCTGGAAGCACAGAGTTTGCTGGTTATTCCCAGTCAGGAAACATCCAGGAACACATCTATGCTCTTTATTTCCCTTTCTCTGTCTCTAATTTCAATAAAATAAACATTAAAAGAAATCTTTTTTAAAAAAGTAAAAATAAAAATACATTAAAATTTAAAATTTTTGATAATAAAAACTAAAATAAGAAAAATCACAGAAAAGCAAAACAAAAAATCTAAAACTTTTTTAAACACAAAAAATTAAAAATCCAAATATAAAAATTAAAGAAAGTGAAATTCAAAAGGAAAAAGGGAAGCAATTTTAGTTTTGATAGGTTTTTCTGTTTTCTTTAATTAGGTGGCACTGTATTACAATTTTAAACTCTGTTAATTATCTGGGTTGACCTCCACTTAGATATTGCTGTTGCAATGGTGTAAGCAGGGCTCCTGTCTTTTTTGATAAGAGGGGTGTGTTGTGAGGGCTTTACCACTTTAGCAATGGTGATCTCAAGCCTCCAGGAACTCTTCCCATGTCTCAATGAACCAGGGGTCTGAACACAGAGCCCCTGTGTTATTCAGTAGAGAGATTTATTCTGGAGAAATGTTGTAAGTACCTTCTGCTCCCACTACCCAGAAAGAGAAGAAGATGGGATTTGGGAGGATGAAAAGACACACCTTATTTTTCTTTGTCTCTGTCCTGAGTGTGGGCTGTTGGCAGATGGTGATAACACTGGCCATGACCCCTCATTCTATTACTGCTTTGGTTTAGTATCTCTCCCACTAACCCCTCAATCTCACCACTCCTCATGGCAAAAGGAGTCCCAGTCACTACAGGATTTTCCCCTCTCCAGAGTCCTGACAGACAAACACTGACAGTGCAGGTTTCTTTTCTCTTTATAGCACAACCATGAAGGCATCTTATCTTCCATCCCCCCTTTCAACCCTTTCCACCTTTAGTTGATTCCACTCAGATCTTTCAGGCAAACCTGAGATCCCAGCTAATGTTCTTTTGCTGCATTATAGCTATTCAATTTGTTGAAATTTCAAGGGGTGAGCTCAAGGGTATCTCACATGCCATTACTCTGAATCATCTCTATACTTTTTTTTTCTCATAAAGTGCAAGCTCCCCAGAGACAATCATTAAAAAGAGTTCATGATAACAGCCCCTGCTTGCTGGTTTAGATGGTTTGTCTCCTGTGGCTGCAAGACAAATAGATTTCCAAACCACTCACCAGAATGTATCAATACTTGAAATTTTATGTGGTTCTATTTAATATTGAGGTGATATATCGGTAAAAGCCTCTTAATAGCAACCGATTGAGTCATGTTCCAAGGATAACACTTGTTATCCCTCTAAAATTTCTCCTTTAATCCTACTTTCTAATCACCTCTTCCCCAGTTTCTCAACTATTGGGCTTCTAGGGACCCATGAATATATGGCCTTTCTGCTACTTTCCATTTTTTTTTTCAATTACAGTTTACATTCATTATTATTCTGTATTAGTTTTAGATGTACAGCAGAGTGGTTAGAAAATAATGTTCAGTTGTTCCTCACCATATCACAGTTCACTTTTTGTAGTCTCACTGTATCATAAATTTTTAAAGTGTATATATCTAATTTTGTATCATGGATTTTTTGCTATTAGTGGGATTTTGAGGTATATAGTTATTTTATATATTTATTATTTTAACTATTTTTACAGTAAAATAAGAAAAATAAGTGTGGGAAAGGTTATTAACAGTGTGGGAAAGGTTTATAAAGGTGTGGGGAAGGTTTATAAAGCCTCAAAATATATAAAAATAATAAAATAAATATAAGGTTGCTACTTCGTGGGTTTTTGCCTATCAGGTGGGGTTCTGAAAATTCACCCGCATGATAGACAAGGGACCACAGTACTTTACAGAGGGGTCCCCTGCTGCTTAATGCACCCACCTAGCCCCAAACATAGTTATCATGATATTACTGACTACATTTTGTATGCTATAATCTAAATCTCTGTGACTATTCTGTAGCTACCAATCTGTATTGCTTAATCGTTTCATCTTTCTCACACAAGCCCTCTACCCCCCTTTCCTCTTACAATTATAGTTTGATTTGCTTATCTATGAGTTTCCTTCTATTTTGTTTGTTGATTTTTTTTTTTTTAGATTCAACATATAAGTGAAATCAGATGGTATTTGTCTTCCTTTTTGGAGTACTTTGGAACACTTTCAATTAATTTTATTCTCTCGATTTATACAGGCATTGGCAGAATCTATAGTAGTGTGAAGATGTATATAGGGGAAACATAACTTTTTTATAATTTATAGCCAAACTTAGGCCTTCAAAGAGATTTTATGTAATCAAACTAACTATCATCTTTTTATCTGGAATCATTTCAGATTATCAATACCAACCAGTATTAACAGCATTGTTAACCCCCTCCACCAGATTTACATTATAACTAAGAGTTACATTAACATAAACTGCCAATGTTATAGTAGAATTTAGTGAGATTAACATAAATTTAGACTTTTTCATGAGATGGGTTCAAGGATAACACTGAAACTATTAAGAATGATCCCATGCTATTGTTAATACTCAATGCCCAATTATTCCAAGAACACTAGTTTTTTTTTCAAGACAAATGCTTTGATAAATTCTATTCCTGGCAGCCTTATTTATTATAAAATTATAAGACATTCACTATGCACAGTGCTTATTCTTTAATGACCATTTAATATTAGAATCTTTTCAAAATTTCTTCTTTGTGTCAGATTTTTTATATTGTTATTTAATCTTCATATTGTTTCAAACTTAACAAAGAACTAAACCATCATATTGTTCAGAAATAACAAGATCAATTTAGGAACTGCTTGATTACACTATTTTTTTAAATTATTTAGCAAGAAAGACAGAGATAGGGACAGATAGGAACAGACAGATAGGAAGGGAGATGAGAAGCATCAATTCTTTGTTGTGGCACCTTAGTTGTTCATTGACTGCTATCTCATATATGCCTTGACTGGAGGGTTCCAGCTAAGCTGGTGACCCCTTGCTAAGCCAGCAACCTTAGGCTCAAGCCAGTAACATTTGGACTCGAGTCAGCAACCCTGGGATCATATCTATGATCCCACACTCAAGCTGATGAGCCTGTGTTTAAGCCAGAGACCTCAGTGTTCTGCTTCCCATGCCAATGCTGTATCCACTGCACCACTGCTTAGTCCAGCTGATTATACTTTTATTCATGCCTGATTATTCCAAGGTGAGAATTTCCTAAAGTAATGGTTTGAATAATAGTAGCCCCAAAACTTAAGATTTGATATGTAAATCAATCCATACCATACTTAGTTTTAGCATATAATTAAATGAACTCTTTTTTGGTCACAATTTTTAAATGTATAACTAATCAGCATTGGTGAATTCATAGCTAGATTGTTCAGAATATAAATTATAAAATCAGACTGGCTATTGTAATATCACTCTACAACATAGTAGCTATATGATTTGAGGGTAAATTACTTAAACTGTTGGAGTCTTTTTCTCTATATCTGTAAAGGTGGGTAATAAATTTAGCTTTAGGAATATTGTAAAAATTGAGCTATATAAGTGCCAATGTTCAGCATATAATTATTAATACATGTTAGATTATTATAATCATTATACTTAAATTTTGAGAGGAAAAATAAGTACAAAATTACCTTGATCTTTCCTCACTGCTTGGATATTACCTACAAATCCTCTAGTGTGTGAAAAATAGTTTTGAATATATGTGGAGCATAGTATTGTTCAAGATTATTATGATTTTGTGTGGCTCTTCATTGAATCATAGCCTTTAATTAAATTTTTTGTGGGGGAAACAACATTGAAATAAGATCATCCATGAATCAAAAAAGCTAAACACAATAAATAAATAATATAAACAAACAAGCAAACAAATTGCAGAACTTGGTGGCTAATCACAATATTATTTGTCATGTTTCTGTGGAAAAATGAAGACTTTCTTGACACAAGAAATATTTCTTGCAGTTGGATTAGGTTTTCATAAGAGAGCCTTTTTATGTTTTTATATAATTATTAAATCTCAGTATTCTAGCTTGTTATAAAATAAGCTTTATCACTTAGAAACATTAGCTAGTATTGGTTTGGCAGGTACTGACTTGTATGTCCGTAACTAGCATTTATATCATAGCTGTTTTCAGTATTTAAAAGCCAAAGTTTTAGTGGTAACTTGCAAATATTTCTTTAAAGATGTTACAAGGTAAAGAACTTTATCATTCAGAATTGGCCAGGGAGTGGGGTAATAGACAAAGTGAGTGTATATTCATTATAGTGCAGGTAAGTAGTATGGCAAAAAGAAAAAAAATTAACTGGTAATAGCACACCCATAAAATAACACAATAATGACATCAGGTGAGGAATTGGAGGTTTTCTCTTCTGTTATGAGAAAAAGATTTGGGAAAAGAAATTTGTGTGAAATTTTTATCTGATACATTGTATAAATTTCCATTATGTTTCCCAATGAGTAGACCTATACTACAGATACATTTTTCTTCAATGTATCTGGAGTCCAATTAAATATTAAATATTTATTTATCTTTTAAAAATCTTGATGGACAAGAAGTTTTAAAATGGCTCAACTGGATTTGTATTTAGGTTATATTAAATGTTACATGTTTCATTTTATATTTGAATAGAACTGGATTTGTTTCTATGAGCTAGTGGGTAGATTTTTAATTACTGAAATATACTGTGGCCTTAGTCTGAATAAACAAGCCCAAGGCCTTTATGACAAGTCATAGTACAATTTTAATATACAAAAGTTATGTAAATTAACTACTAGAAAATTGTTGCTAAAATAAAAATCAATTTAACAGGTATTTAAATATAAAATGCTAACAGAAACAAAAATAGCATTGTATGTAAGTATTCAAAATATAAAAGACATTGAGTCTGACCAGTGATGGTGCAGTGGATAGAGCATAGACCAGGGAAACTGAGATCTCAGGTTCAAAACACTAAAGTCACCAGCTTGAGCTGGTCACTGACTTGAATGTGAGATCATAAACATGATACTGTGGTCTCTGTCTTGAGCCCAACATCGCTGGCATGAACAAAAAGGTCATTGGCTTGTCTGGAGTCCCCATCAAGGCATGTATGAGAAGCAATCTATGAACAACTAAAGTGCTTCAACTCAGAGTTGATGCTTCTCATCTGTCTCCCTTCCTATCTGTTTTCCTCTCACAAAAAAAAAAAAAAAAAAAAGTGAAGGACATCAAGACCAACTTGTGAGTCTGCTGATATGCTAATATCTACATTATATAAAAATTATAGCAAGCGGTCACTCGGTCTTCTGTAGCCCCCTAGTCAAGGCACAGATAAGAAAGCAGTCAATGAACAATTAAGGTGCCACAATGAAGAATTGATGCTTCTCATCTCTCTCCTTTCCTCTCTGTTTGCCCTATCTGTCCCTCTGTCCCTCTCTCTGTCTCTGTCATACACAAAAAAATATTATAGTAAAAAATGAATATCACTGGCTGATTGGTTAAATCCTAGTCAACTCAATGACTATGGTTAAAATCTCAACTTTAACTGCCAGTTCCACTTCATGAGCACAGTTGCTAATTAGCTGTATCAGATGTATCACCAAATATGCTCTCCCATTTAGTAGGTTGTCTTTTCATTTTGCTGATGGTTACTTTTGCTGCGGAAAAGCCTTTTGTTTTGTAGTACATTTTGTTTATTTTTGTTTGTATATTTTCTTGCCTGAGGAAGAATATTGACAAAAATATTGCTACAAGAAATGACTGAGAGTCTACTGTTTGTGTTTTCTTCTAGGATTTTTATAAATTTATAACTTACATTTAAGTCTTTTATCTATTTTGAGTTTATTCTCGTGTATGGTATAAGTTGATGGTCTAATTTAATTTTTTTTTGCATGTACCTGTCCAATTTTTCCAATGCCCTTTATTGAAGAGATTATCTTTACTCCATTGTATGCTCTTACTTTCTTTGTCAAAAATTAATTGACCATAAATGTGTGGTATTATTTCTGGGTTATCTGCTCTGTTCCATTAATTTATATGCCTGTTCTTATACCAGTACCAGTCTAAAAAACTTATATACATAACAGAAATACAGACAACAGGGTCGCAGAACCAGAGGCAAAGTGGAAGTGGAGGGCAAAAATAGAGAAAATTGGGAGGGAAAGAGACTTTTCTTGAGGTATAGGGTGCTCAATGTGATATGTAGATGATGTTGTATTGAGTAGTACACTTGAAACCTATACAGTTTGATGTCCATGTCATCTTAGTAAATTAAAGACTGATAATTGAAAAATATTTAAGTAATATGCAAGATCACACAGCTGTCAATGAGTGAACTTAGAATTTACTGCAGTAGGCATCTAATTACTAAATTTATATCTTTAAAAATCTAGAATAAAAAGCAGTTTCCAAATGATCAAGATATTAAAAACATTGCCACTTTTGCATTTGTTTTCTGAACAAGAAGCAAATAGACCCAATGATGTTACACTCAAGACATTTCTATTTTTTCACATAAAACATTGGTTATGTGCCCTCAGGAAAATTCTCAGCATGCAATAGGTGTTCAAAATATTAACTGATGGAATTAGTCATTATTAGACCATGTCTCAAAGACCAGCTTATACCTAAGGAGATATGTGCTTTGCCTGCTTTGTAAAATTTGACCTTAGCTTCCACTAAGCCATTCATGGAAACAGTATCTATTTGTGTTATGCAATTTTATCAATTATTATAACCTGTTATAAATGCAAGAATTCAGATTCACCTGAAAACCAAGTAAATATGCATGAAAAAAAATTCTCAAACCTCTATTTACTTTCCATATTCTTAATTCTGCTCTATACAGTGTTTATTAGCTATACTCAGGTTTTGGTTCACTCCTCTTACATATAACATATATCATATCCCACATATCATACCCTGTATTTAGAATTCAACCTTATGTGTAGTATTTCTACAAAACTGCATTTCATGATAAAAGTAACACTATTTTAAAAGTTATGTCCTTGGTGGCTGCTTAGAATTCTGAACTTACTCAACCTTTTACAACTTTGATGTGTGTTGACAGAAATACATGTTTATATTACTAGGTTTATAAAAAACATTTAATCAGGAATAGAATTTCAGGGTATTTGAATATTGTGAAAGAAACAGGATGCATGGGGATTTTATTTAAAGCAACATATAGAGCATATATATTCACATTAAGTTATTTATGTTTTACAGACTTCGAACATCAATATAAATGGAGTTAAGTATACTATGCTGAATTGTGTAATACTTCTTTACCTGGCTTGTGTTCTTATATGTCACAGATTTTACCAAAGTTTGTTAAATTGCCATGGGTGATTAGAAAGATATTTGTTTTAATCTCTCAGGCTATGCCACTGTCCCTTTGTTGTATGTGTATCTGTGTGTGTGATTTAGAAATTTCTGCAGTATATAATCATTTGCTTTTTTTTTCTAGTTAAGAAGATTAATGCAAAGGTGCATATTTATTTTATAAACTAATTATTTGGAAATGGATTTAGAAAATTATTTTCTCGCCCTGGCCATTGGCTCAGCAGTAGAGCATCGGCCTGGCATGTGGAAGTCCTGGGTTCGATTCTTGGCCAGGACACACAGGAGAAGTGCCTATTTTCTTCTCCACCCTTCCTCTTCTCCTTCCTTTCTATCTCTCTCTTCCCCTTTCGCAGCCAAGGTTCCACTGGAGCAAAGTTGGCCCAGGCACTGAGGATGGCTCCATGGTCTCTGCCTCAGGTGCTAGAATAGCTGCTATTACAGTGCAGCAATGCCCCAGAGGGGCCAAACATCGCCCCCTAGTGGGCATGCTGGGTGGATCCCAGTTGGGCGTATTCAGGAGTCAGTCTGACTCGCCCCAAGCTTCTCAATTTGGAAAAATATTTTTAAAAATTATTTTCTCATTAATTATAGAGAGACAGAGGGGGAGGTTTGGGGAGAGAGAGAACCATCAACTGATTTTTCCTCTTGGTCATTCCATTTACTTGTGTAGTCATTGGTTCCTTCTCATATTTACCGTGACGGGGATCTAAACCATGACATTGGTGCACTGGAGGAACATTCTATCCACTGAGCCATAAAGGCAGGTTGTAGAAATTTTTTATTTTAGATTCTTGAGTCTATAGGAGTTTTAGTTTGCTCTTCCAAACTATGTATATGTGTTTGTATATGTGTATATAATTCAAGCTGGTACAGTGTGTGCAAATGTATGTCTATGTGTTTGTGTGTGTGTGTATGTGTATACCTGTTTGGCTGTTATTTCTTCAAATAATTGTGCTGCTTTTATCAAGATCTAAGTTGGTGATCCAAAGCTGGTTACTCCTTTAGATAATTGAAACTGTCATGCTGTCAGTAAGGCTTACACTTCCTTCACTTGAATCAAGGTATATGTTTATTTAAGTCAGTCCTAATTCTGTCACTTCAGCTGTCCACTTTTATAAGTAATGGTGAAGCTTGTGTAATCCCACTTTTTTTAACACTTACACTAAGCAATTCTGAAACTACTGTCAGTACACATGATTAAAGTGTGATGAAATAGAAGCATAAAATAAGGATTTTAAAGTTTTTGAAAGCTAACCATACAACACAATAGCAATTTGTTAGAAAGTGTAGTTTATACCACAAGCAGAGATACAAATTAAAACACCCTTGGATTACTGTACTGCGGGTGGCCAGGGCCAGGCTGGTTCACATTGGATTTGGGCAGACAGTAGGAAAACTGCAGATCTGGAAAGCGGTGGGCCATTCCCGTTTAATAGAGTCTCCCAACAGAAAGGGAACAAACAGGCAGGGGAAAACCACTTCTCCCAGCAGCAGTTGAACGAACAGCAAAATGGCCCCTCATAGTGTCTGGCAAATGATCTGCCAAACACGACCCAGACGACAAGTAACCATAGCCTTAGGCTGTGTACATGTGGTTCTGCCACATGCTCACACACTAATCATGCAAAGTACAAGCCAGAAAGCCTAACACAGCTTTTTTTCCCCTACAGTTACAAATCTGAATAGTTTTGTATAACCTAGAAAAATTAATATTTGATTTTATGTATAAGCAATGGATTTGAGAGTGATTTTAAAGGAGTGAAAACTAATTTCTATATTAGGAAATATGACTCATATTAAACCTAACTCTGTAATATAACTGATGTGCAAATAGCCTTTTTTATACAACTTAGTCTCTAAATATATATTTGAGTCTAAAGAATTGTTCACTATGTATGCACCTTGATAAGTTAATTGGTTTCATTATTCTACATTTGTTTCTAATTTTTATTCATGCCCACATATATTTTAACATACCATCATTAATGTATTTTCATACTCTGTATATGTTTACTTAATTTATTAATCATAATTTTTTCTACACAGCTTATAAGGGTATTATCTTGGTAATGGGAGATAATTAGTTCAAAACTAAACACTGTTCTCTGGACACAGCTAACAAATCAAAAGAGCCTTTTCAGAAAGAATCACACTAGTTCTAAGTAATGTACCTGCTTCCTAAAAAACAATGCTCAAGAGTGTTTTGGGTTATAGAAAACCAACCATGATGCAGTAAGGTATGGAATTGTGACCCATAAAATATTTTAAAAATAAATTAATAGAAATAGACCTATGGATTACAGAGATGATAGAAGTAGAACACGAGGACACTAAACAATTAAAACTTTGGAGTAGCTTGACCAGGCAGTGACGCAGTGGATAGAGCGTCGGACTGGAATGCAGAGGACCCAAGTTTGAAACTCTGAGTTCACCAACTTGAGTGCAAGCTCAGCTGATTGAGTCAAGCAAGGCTCACCAGCTTGAGCCCAAGGTCGCTGGCTTGAACAAGGGGTCATTCAGTATGCTGTAGCCCCCCAGTCAAGGCACATACGAGAAAGCAATCAATGAACAACTAAGGTGATGCAACAAAGAATTGATTCTTCTCATCTCTGTCCCTTTTTCTGTCTGTCCCTCTCTCTGTCTCTGTCACACACACACACACACACACACACACAAACAAAAAAACAAACAAAAAACTTTGGAGTAGATGAATGTAATCATCATTTTGACTGTGAAGGTGTTTCATGGGTTTATACTTAGGTCAACATCTATAAAGTTATACCCTTAAAGTATCTGCAATCTCATGTATGTCCATTACAACCCAACATCAAGCAAGCTTGTTTACACATAGTTCATATGTGTACTATAACTAATGTTCTTTTATGCCTGGCTTTTAGTACAACTTGATTTTATCAAATATAGTTGAAATGTTACTTCAAATATTCATAATCTACAAATTATTAACACCTTTCCTCTGTGTAACAGCTACAAAAGTTACAGCACATTGTGTCAGAGTTGACTGCTCTTTCTTACTACCAGGAATTAATTATTCATTAGTGTCTTCCTAGTGGCCTCTAGGTCATTAAAACTGTTCTCACTTCATGATTAAAGGGAATTAGAATTAAAGGTTTTACTGTGTTTCAAAACTTGACCTCATAAGAAAATAACTCAATTTAAGGCATGGAGAAAATTACTTCTTATTTTCCAGAGTTCTCTTGCAAACCCAATCAATAATATTATTAGCATAATTTTGTCTTCTAAATGTTTCAAAGCATATTATAGAATTTTGCATAGTTGCAATAGATGGGATGGAAAAGGATTAAGCTCTCTTCATTTCTGCATCTCCACATGGACACAATGAGGCCATATGTTTTCTAAAATTTTGAAACATATAGTTTTTTAATGAATATATAGGATCAGAGAGACCAGTGAAAAACCTGTCATATTTTTTCAGACCAACATCATTACCTCTGCAAAGTTTGCATAAAGAGTTCTTATACTAGTAAAGTGGGGGAAATTAAACAAAACCGATAAAATCATTAATACTGTCTAAATGTTTTGGGAGTTTGGAGTCAAAGGTACACCAATATTTAAAACTCTTTGCCTACTCTTTGGCGCTACTACTATCATTTACAGCTAGTATGACTGGCATTTTATTTTACAAAGACATTAGTGAAAGCTCAGATACAAAAATGCATGCTATAGAAAGATAAACTGATCTGTGTAGGAATATTAGAAGGGTGTTAAATAGGAGAGGGGAATTCTAGCACCCCAACAAGATTAGAACCCTTTAGAGAGGTGGCTGGTTATAGCCTTTAATTTGTACCTAAAGGCATTTTAAATACAGTCTTACTTTTTGTGCTATATGGTAGACAAATCTTCAATTAAATGCCTTACATTAATTTTGGGGGTGGGGGGAAATGAACATTGGTTAATTTTCACAGAGTTGAGACAGAATAAAGGGAAGAAAATATTGTGGGAGGTAAAAGGTTAGAGATATCTAGAAACTCGGAGCCATAATGACCATTAAAATGTAACATGGGCCCTTGGAAAGTGGAAGTCCTGGGTTTAATTCTGGTCAGGGCACACAGGAAAAGCTACCCTGGCTTCTCTCTTCCCTCCCTCTCCTTCTCTCTCTCTCTCTCCCCCTCCTGCAACCATGACTCGATTGGTTCAAGTGCATCAACTCCAGGTGCTGAGGATCTTCTTCAAGTGCTAAAAATAGCTCAGTGCATGCATGGGCCCCAGATGAGCAGAGTGTCAGCCCCAGACAGAACTTGCTTGGGTGAAACCTGGTCAGGGTGCATGCAATAGTCTGTCTCTCTATTTACCCTCCTCTCACTTAACTAATAAAAAAGAAGAAGAAAAAAAAAGAAAATGTAATACAAAACTTTTAGTGGAATGTGGAATAAGGGGCTCAACACAACCTATATCAGTTAAAAGGGTCAGGAAAACACTATTTTATATATGAATGACTATATGTGAATTTCACAAATGACTTGTCCCGCAATACCCATATATGGCTTGGCAAAGTTGCGGATCCCAAATAAAAAAATGAATATCATCAAAATCCCATAATCACTGTTCAGGAAGCAGAAGTAGCATTGTATAGGACTTAGCCCTGGCTAGCACCAACATCTTGGATCAAATACAGTTCTTACTCATTTCCTGCTAGGTGCAGAATGGTTATGCCTCTATTTCATTCTTTTTTTTCCCTGTAACTTTCAGAAATAATGATATCTATAACATAGAGCCATTGTAAATGGACACAGGCATTATGGTGACAGGTAAGGAAAGAAGAAATCTTAAAAATGTCAAGGATGAAAAAAAACTTCCTGAAAACTCCCTTAAAATCCAAGAGTCTTCAAATATTATTTTGATTTCAAAAAAGCCAAGACCTCCACTGAAAACCACTAGATTTTCTGGGTTCTGGGGGCCACAATTTAGCATAAAATTCAGAAAATCTATTTCATAAATCACATGGTAATAACGATGGGGAAAAATAGTAATTTCACAACCCCTCACACCTAGATTTGTAATATCAAATTAAGGTTGTCATCCTGGGATAAAAATCTATACTCAGAAGTCTTTGAAAGTATAAGGTCTACCAGAAAGTTCTGTCCGCTTCTATCACAACAAGTTTTGACATGTAGGCATGTTTATTTGATGCATGTGCGCCTCTCTATTTTTATCACTTAATGTATACATACTGACGTAGCAAATTAACTAAAACAAAGTTGATTAATGTTAGTCTTATGTGTGAAGCGGTAGTGTACCCATGGATACTGATAAAGTTCATTTACGCCACTGTAATTTTTACAAATTTCAACAAGGAAGAAATGCTACAGAAGCATGTCTGTCACATCCACCATATTCCCTGGACTTAGCACCCTCTGATTATCACTTGTTTTTGTCCTTACAAAATTTTTTGAAGGGCAAAAAATTCAAAAATGAAGAAGATATCAAACTAGCACTGGTTCAATTTTTCGCATCAAAAGATAAAACATTTTTCAAAAGTGGGATATACAAATTGCCCTCACACTGGCAAGAAATCATTAATAATAATGACAATTAGATGATATGATCCCATACATCGAAAACCCCAAAGAATCCACAAAAAGACTACTAGAAACAATAAGCCAATACAGTAAGGTCGCAAGATACAAAATTAACATACAGAAGTCAATAGCCTTTCTATATGCCAACAATGAAACATTTGAGAACTAACTCAAAAGAATAATCCCCTTCACGATTGCAACAAAAAAAAAAAAATACCAAGGAATAAACATAACAAAGAATGTAAAGGACTTATATAATGAAAACTATAAACCATTGTTAAGGGAAATCGAGAAAGATATAATGAGATGGAAGAATATACCTTGTTCTTGGTTAGGAAGAATAAATATAATCAAGATGGTCATATTACGCAAAGCAATATACAAATTTAATGCAATTCCCATCAAAATTCCAATGACATTTTTTAAAGAAATGGAGCAAAAAGTCATCAGATTTATATGGAACTATAAAAAACTGCGAATAGCCAAAGCAATCCTAAAGAAAAAGAATGAAGCTGGGGGCATAACAATACCTGACTTCAAACTATACTATAGGGCCACGACAATCAAAACAGCAGATTGTATTGGCAGAAAACAGGTATTGGCAGAAAAATAGACACTCAGACCAATGGAACAGAATAGAAAACCCAGAAATAAAACCACATATATATAGTCAAATAATTTTTGATAAAGGGGCCAAGAACACACAATGGAGAAAAGAAAGCCTCTTCAATAAATGGTGCTGGGAAAACTGGAAAGCCACATGCAAAAGAATGAAACTGGACTACAGTTTGTCTCCCTGTACTAAAATTAACTCAAAATGGATCAAAGATCTAAACATAAGACCTGAAACAATAAAGTACATAGAAGAAGACATAGGTACTCAACTCATGGACCTGGGTTTTAAAGAGCATTTTATGAATTTGACTCCAATGGCAAGAGAAGTGAAGGTAAAAATTAATGAATGGGACTACATCAGACTAAGAAGTTTTTGCTCAGCAAGAGAAACTGTTAACAAAATAAACAGTCAGCCAACTAAATGGGAAATGATATTTTCAAACAACAGCTCAGATAAGGGCCTAATATCCAAAATATATAAAGAACTCATAAAACTCAACAACAAACAAACAAACAATCCAATAAAAAAATGGGAAGAGGACATGAACAGACACTTCTCCTAGGAAGAAATACAAATGGCCAACAGATATATGAAAAGATGTTCATCTTTGCCTGACCAGGCGGTGGCACAGTGGATAGAGCATCGGACTGGGATGCAGAAGACCCAGGTTCGAGACTCCGAGGTGGCCAGCTTGAGCGCAGGATCATCTGGTCTGAGCAAAGCTCACCAGCTTGAGCCCAAGGTCGCTGGCTCAAGCAAGAGGTTACTCAGTCTGCTGAAGGCCCGTGGTCAAGGCACATATGAGAAAGGAATCAATGAACAACTAAATTGTTGCAATGTGTAACGAAATACTAATGATTGATGCTTCTCATCTCTCCATTCCTGTCTGTCTGTCCCTGTCTATACCTCTCTCTGTCTCTGTAAAGAAAAAAACAACAACAAAAAAACCTCATCTTCTTTAGTTATTAGAGAAGTACAAATCAAAACTGCAATGAGATACCACCTCACACCTGTTAGATTAGCTATTATTAACAAGACAGGTAATAGCAAATGTTGGAGAGGCTGTGGAGAAAAAGGAACCCTCATACACTGTTGGTGGGAATGTAAAGTAGTACAACCATTATGGAAGAAAGTATGGTGATATTCCTCAAAAAACTGCAAATAGAACTACCTTATGACCCAGCAATCCCTCTACTGGGTATATACCCCCCAAACTCAGAAACATTGCTACGCAAAGACACATGTAGCCCCATGTTCATTGCAGCATTGTTCACAGTGGCCAGGACATAGAAACAACCAAAAAGTCTGTCAATAGATGACTGGATAAAGAAGATGTGGCACATATACATTATGGAATACTACTCAGCCATAAGAAATGATGACATCGGGTCACTTACAGCAAAATGGTGGGATCTTGATAACGTTATATAAAGTGAAATAAGTAAATCAGAAAAAAAACAGTAACTGCATTATTCCATACGTAGGTGGGACATAAAAGTGAAACTAAGAGACATTGATAAGAGTGTGGTGGTTACGGGGGGAGGGGGGAGAGGGAGAGGGAAAGGGGGAGGGGGAGGGGCACAAAGAAAACTAGATAGAAGGTGACAGAGGACAATCTGACTTTGGGTGATGGGTATGCAACATAATTGAACGACAAGATAACCTGGATATGTTATCTTTGAATATATGTATCCTGATTTATTAATGTCGCCCCATTAAAAAATAAAATTATTTAAAAAAATAAAATAATAATGGCAATTATTTAATAAATTTTATTGATGGTAAGAAAAATCTGTATTTTGTTTTATTCCAAAAACGAACAGAACTTTCCGGTAGACCTTATAATTTAATATCCAAAGGCCTGATCCCCTTTAGATGTTTAAAGGTGCAGTTTTCATGAACAAAGATTAGTTTGTTTGTTTTTTTGTTTTCTGTAACTGAAAAAAAATTGCATTCTTTGTTATTGTTACTCTTTTTTGTTTTAAAGAGAATCATCAGAATCAGGGCTATTTTCAATTCAGGTGACTAGCCTGAAATATGTGTGCTCCTGTTTTGTAAGATGCTCTGTGATCTGGAATGTACCAGTCTGCTGATATATAGCCTAATATATATATATTGCCATATTTTTGGACATAGCTGGAAGGTTGGCTCTATATACCTTTTTAATTTTTATAGTAACTAAATTTACTATAGAGGAGCAACATTTTTAAAAAGCATTCAGTTATGTCTTTCTATTGTGGGTACAGGATTTAAGTGTATGGTTTTTTTTCTGAAGCTATTTTTCCATAACTAATAATATCTTCCTAATACTGGGTTGCCAAAAGACACTTTTTAAATTTAATTTACTTATGAGAAAAAGAAAGGTTGGGTATTAATCATCATCCTTCAGCATATGAATATTGTGTCAAACTAGAACAACAAATTACAATGGAACTCAACAAAATAGGGTGAGTTGTAAGTTCAACAGTATAATTTTGCTTATTGATCCTCTAAGGAGGTAGTTTGTTTATTGGCACTTTTGTGAAATATTGTCTACTTCAGTGAAGGAAATTTATAATTTCTTAGCCTAATAAACCACTGGGTAAAATATCTTAACTGCATTATTTCACAGATGTCAGAATCTTCCATATATTCATTTATTAGTTTATTAAAGTAGACTTATAAGATAGATTATTCTGATATTATTATTTCTACATAATAAGTAATAAGACTGCAGCACAAGTGAAATTATTGGGCAAAATTTGCCTAGTTAGTCACTGACAGAGATGATAGTAGAATTTAATGATATTCAGGTGTGATCAAATATACAGTATAAATACAGAATAGAGAGTCATTCATATTCCTGTCATCAATTAAATATAAGAACAGAAAATTTTCCAAAGGAAGTGGAGTAAAAGAATGACAAAGGTCCTATGCCAAGCACTGTGAAATTTGGATCAGAAGAAGTAAATAACCATTTTCTTTTTTTATTTTTATTTAGTAAATTAAAATTAACAGGGTGACTCAGTATAACGTTCTCAAGGTCCATCCATTTTTGTAAATGGCACTATAACCATTTTCAAAGACAAAGATGCTGTTACCAATACCATGATTATCCCAGCATTTTGTATGCATTGTCTTCAAATATATCATTGCCTCACTTCTTGGTCTGACCTTTTTCATAATCAAAGGAAAATTTAAAAATTGGTATATCAAAAAGAGAATTAACAAGTTATTTTCTCTTTAGTCCCTCACGATCTAAATAATCTCTTCACTTTATTTTTTGATGGCACTTTCACAAGATAACCAGGCAGTTTTGCTTGAAGGATACTTTTGATGTGTCTAATTATTTTCTCATAGAATCTTTTATGGTGTTAGTATATTCCTTCCTGTTAATATGAAGCCAGGTCTACAGGCTGGATTAGACTCATAGTAAACTTTTTTACAAGTCAATTTCATAGACAATGTTATACTCTTCATAATTCATCTCCATAATGGGCACATAAAATTATGTCCCACTATTAGTAATGCTAATTTTTATTATTTGCTTAATAGAGTATTATGAGATATATCTACTTTATTTATGTATGTATGTATGTATGTATGTATGCACTTATTTATTTATTTTAGGTGAGAGGAGGGGGATAGTGAGGCAGATTCCCACATGGCACCCCAACTGGGATCCAACCAGCAGCCTCTACTAGGGCCAGTATTCCAGTATCAAGCTATTTTTAGCATCTAAGGCTAGTGGACTCCAACAGAGCTATCCTCAGTTCCTGGGGCCACACTTAAAACAAACAAGCCACTGATTGTGGGAGGGGAAGAAGGAAAGACGGGAGAACGTGAAGGGGGATAGCAGATGATGTTTTCTCCTGTGTGCCCTGACTGGGAATGGAACCTGGGAGGTCCATATGCCAGTCTGATGCTCTACCCACTGAGCAACTGACTAGGGCCAAGAGATGTATCCATTTTAAAATAAGTTTTCCCTAGATATTAGCAAGTATCTTGGGTGTTTTACGTTTTCTCCTTGTAATTTTCCTGTTCCAAAACTTAATGGATATAATCTCCATTAGTGATTTTTGTTTGAATCAACTACTTGATTAATGGTTACATAATGGTGATTTTTCTAATTCTATCATTCCTTCTATGCCAATATGTTAGTTGACATTTTTCTGAGGAGTGTTTTCTATCATTAATTAGGGATAAAACACAGTTCTTTCTAAAAAGGAGTAGTATATGATTATTTCTTTTTTATTAATTATCCTATTTTCTGTTAAATGGTTGGATTACTAGTCATCTCCACTGTTGGCAAATCTGATTTTGTGTTCCTCCTCTTCCTTCCCTCTCCATGTCTTTATATTATCACTATGACCTCAGGGATATGTATTTATCCAGGGCTTTATACTCATTTGTAGTTATAATTTCATTTGTTTTTTTCTAATCAACTTTTTTTTATTAAATTTATTAGGGTGAAATGGATTAAAAACTCATCATTGAATAAAATATATCCTTTAGTTGACTCCTTAAGAGGACTTGTTTGCAGGGTATTTTTCCATGTTACTGTTTATATATAACTTCCTCTATAGTTATTTATAACTTTTTCTATAGTATATGTCTAGTATGAAGAATTCTGGGTCATTTACAAGGCACACACTATGCTGTTTTAATATGTATATTCAGAACTTCTCATGTCATAAAAAAAATTCTGGAACTGTAGTTTTAAATTCTGTTCTTTTTGAGGGCTGAGGGTTTTTCTTAACTGTTTTTCCCTCTGACTCATATTATCTTAATATTTGCTTCATTTTCAAAGTCTTGGCTCTATTTAATGATTTTGGGGGGGTACATCTAGCTTATATTATTCTTGGTAACTTAATAGTTTTATCATAAGTTCTGAATTGATATTACCTTCTCTTCATTGTCTTATCATGTAGTTTGTTTAGCTCCTGTTTAAAAATTTGTATTGTTTTTATTCACAATATTTAAATATTTGGTTCATAACTATGAGTACATTCTCAAGTAAATTAATTCATGTGAAAATTATTTCTCTTTGTTTTTGGTTGGCTTTTTGTCTGCTAAAAGTTTAATTTCTATGTCCTACTTTATTCTTAAGCAACTTTATAAATATTTAATTTATCAGGTTATGGTTGTGCTTAATTTTTTCTTGAATTCCACAAGACACCATTATATTTACCATGCATTTCTCTTTTTTTACTGACACAAGCTTAAAGTGTCTTCTGATAGCTACATCTGTAAGAGATCTCATCACTTCAAATATATATATTCCCTCATTTTGAACACTGTGCTTTCTGGCCTTCCCCTTGTCGCTACAAAGAGAACTCCTACTCTGTGGCTATTGCACTTGATCTCTGAGCAACAGGTACAATGCTTCTTTCCCACTCCTATATTTTAATGATGTTCTCCATAAGACTTCAGTATTGCAACTGCTATTTCTACTCTCATGGTTTCTCCCTGTTTGTTTCCCTCTGAAATGCTACTCAGCCACTTCTTCACTGCTCTAAAGCTGCTGTGTTGTAGTGGAAGAAAAAAACCTTTTAGCCTACTAAACACATTTTTTTGAAATACTCTATTTTATATTGAACTCAAAGAAGAGTTCAAGCCTCATGCTCTCCAAATCGCAAATAAATTGACTGTTATATGAATACCACTCTTTCCATTTCTGCTTGCAGTTTCCTCAGAAAGATACTACTTATCTTTAAATGTCACCCTATATTATTTTAGGTACTGATTCTCCTTCTGTAAAATCTTCTTGTTCTTTTCAGTACATCTGCTCTGTATATACACAAGGCATGTGCTTTACTTTGAAGTTTCCACTGAATTTCACATGTCTGTCAAGTCGAGAATGCAGGTGTAATTATCTCCACTTGTTAGTTGAGGGAAATAAGTTATAGGAGTCAGATAATGTGCTAATGAGCACTTATCCAGGATTCAGAACTGAAACAAAATTCAGATCTTATAATTCTCACTGTGCAGCTTTTCTGTTATATCAATCTGCTTCAACTACTAGTGACAGTCTGTATGGTGGTTCAGCATTGGACAAACCTAGATTTTCTTCCTGAACCTATCACTCTCTACTTCACATTGAGCATATTATAAAAATTATATCTGTTTTCTCATTTATAATTTTATAATAATATTTTCTGACTTAAATTTTAATTGAAATAATTATTAGTTGAACCATTAAAAATTTTCTAAAATTTTTTTTACGCTAATGACAAATATATACTAAGTATTTAAGGTGCTATAAATTATTATCAAATACTCTTTAGTCATTGCAGAATAGAAGTATACTGATGCTAACAACTTTTAAGATTTTCATTTCTTAGATAAAGAAGCAAAGCAAAATTTTATAAAATAGCATTTATTAAATACACTTCATTCTTTGCTTTTTTTTTACGATATCTTCTTTGGGAAGAAGAATTCATTAGCTTTTACATTTATAATGGCAAATGACCTTGTAATAATTAAAAATGTTCCTAGTACTTTTAAAGATGTTTTATTTTAAGTATAATGTAATGTATTAGAGAAAAATTATTAGTATATAAAACCCATTGTTGCCATATAGTATCACCCCATGCTTATGCTCTGATTTTAGCAAGCAAGTGTGAACTAGGCAAGCCTAGTCTAATAAATAATTTTAATGGCTATTATATAAGTTAAAATATAATTTACATTGAATATGTAAATAGAGCATAGCTACCTACATTAATAACAAAGTCAACAAAGTTTTTGATAAAGGATAAATAGTTAATGTTTTATTTATTTACTTATTTATTATTTTTGTGTGTGTGGGAGGTTAGCATATGGTCTCTGTCATGACATTTTAGAACAAAAACAACCACTTACTCTATTTAAAAGAGTGGTTATGGTTGCTCTTTCAAAGACAGGCAAGCAGCTAAAGTTTTCATTCAGGCTATAATGTGTAGATCCATGCGAAAGAGAGAAGAAAGATTGCAGCTCTTTGGATGGGTGCTTGTAAACATAAAGATGTTGTTTGTAAACCTATGTGGACTGTGAAAATAAGGGAAGCAAAAGTATGGGAGTAGAAAGGTACTCAGTGACCCTTTAATTAGGAAAAGCACTAGAAGACAGGTAGTTGTAAGGGGTCTCTGATGTCATTGAAAACACATACATAATTTTGGTGATGCAATGCAGTGAAGGTAAGGGGCATACATGTGGCTGGAGGCGTTCAGAAATCAGAGAAAACTTTCACTCATTTAATAAATTTGTTTCAACCTTCATTTAATTAAAATATGTTGCTACATTATCAAGATCATAAATGAACTGTTATGCTGGAAGCTTCATTTATCCTCAGCTTTTGCAAAGCTTCAGGTTTCATTTCAAGATACCTGTGTAAAAATGATTTTATTCTGTAAATGACCTATAAAATTATATTTTGATTATTAACTTAAAGGTTAAATGCTTTAGAAAAAGGAAAAAATCAAATTGATTTTATGAAAATAAGCACATGATCTATAAAAAATTTGAGATCTTTTATTTTCTTTTCCACTAACAGCTACATTTAGAAAGAACTATGTAAGTGAATATGGGACTAACAAACCTTGTTTATTGATTTTTTTGTACCTATTTTTCTTTTACTACAACAATGTGAACATCAAATTAAAAGTTTTGAAATTGTATAAACACAAAGCAATTACTATTTGGAGAAATTATTATAGAAACAAATACACATTTCTTTTAATATATTTATTTTTGATGTCTGAGTTAATCATTGTTTAAAAATTATGATAAAATTCTAGGATGAAGGACACAAAAGAAGAAAGAAGCTCATCTCTTTTTATTTCAGTTGTGGAAGAATAGATTTCTTGGATATGTTAATTATATCTCAGTGTTCCAACCTTCAAGCTTCCTAGTAATTTGTTCAGTATTATTTTAACTGATTCAAAAAGTACAGCTCCACATTTTGATTTGTTTCCTGTTGCCAAAAAAGTTTTTAAACTAATTAATACAGAGAATGCTTTATCAAACAGAGCATTTATCTATCTATTTATTTATTTATTTAATAAATAAAGGAATGAATGAACTTAATAGTTATAAAATTTAACAATCAATCTATATGATTTTGGAGTACTTATTATGCACATTATTCAAATAGAATGTCCATGTTTATATATATATATATATTATTTATATTATATAATATATGTAACATAGTCATTAGACACATTTATACCTTGTTTACGTATATTATCTTCTAAATTAGTGATCCTTTAGTTTGTTCTAAGATTATATCAAGAAACAAAATTATTTTAGGGCTCATCTACCCTAACCAACTTCTTCTGTTATAATCCAAAAGAACTTAAATGAAATGTGATAATATTTTTAAAATAAGTCAACAATATCATCAATTAATTATAAGATTATAAAATCTTAAAAAGGCCCTGGCCGGTTGGCTCAGCGGTAGAGCGTCGGCCTAGCGTGCGGAGGACCCGGGTTCGATTCCCGGCCAGGGCACACAGGAGAAGCGCCCATTTGCTTCTCCACCCCTCCGCCGCGCTTTCCTCTCTGTCTCTCTCTTCCCCTCCCGCAGCCAAGGCTCCATTGGAGCAGAGATGGCCCGGGCGCTGGGGATGGCTCTGTGGCCTCTGCCTCAGGCGCTAGAGTGGCTCTGGTCGCAACATGGCGACGCCCAGGATGGGCAGAGCATCGCCCCCTGGTGGGCAGAGCGTCGCCCCTGGTGGGCATGCCGGGTGGATCCCGGTCGGGCGCATGCAGGAGTCTGTCAGACTGTCTCTCCCTGTTTCCAGCTTCAGAAAAATGGAAAAAAAAAAATCTTAAAAAGGCTAAAAGTTATATAAATATTTTCATTTTAGAAAATGCAAGGCCTTGGCCAGTTTGCTCAGTGGTAGAGTGTTGACCTGATGTATGGAAGTCCCAGGTTGGATTCTCAGTCATGGCACACAGGAAAAGTGACCATCTGCTTCTCCACTCCTCTCTCTCTCTCACTTTCTCTCTTCCCCTCCTGCAGCTGTGTCTTGAATGGTTCAAGCCTGTTGGCCCTAGGTGCTGAGGATGGCTCCATAGCTTTACTTTAGGCACTAAAATAGCTCAGTTGCTGAGCAATGGAGCAATGGCCCCAGATAGGCAGAGCATCCTCTGTTAGGGGGCTTTTCATGTCTATCCCAATCAGGGCACATGTGAGAGTCTGTCTTTCTGCCTCCCCACCTCTCATTTAATAATAATAATAATAATAATAATAATAATAATAAACCATATAATGGAACAGAAAATCTACTTCGAAATGACCTGGAAGACTCCATAGGCACAGCATTGGTCTACAAACTACAGTTTAAGAAATTCTATCAATACTTTACTGAATTACTACTAAGGCCTGTATGTAATGATAGGTGTGTTGTGATGACATAGAAGGAAAGATTAAGTCCTGTCATAATGAAGTTACCAGGAAAATAACTACAGTAGGACTCTAGAAGAAGAGCAAAATGTTTAAGAACAGGGTAACCTTGCCAATGAGAAAACTACATGCAAGATAATGCTGACATGCACTTATAAGGTGAGGTATAGTGATATGTAAGAAGGCATTGAGATATGGTCATTTAAGTTGGTCATTCCAGAATTACAAAAATCTCAGAAGAAAAGGATGCATTTCAAATTTTCTAGGTCTTGGCAAGAATTGAAGGAGCTAATCCAATAGTACCTTATATATAATAGCTGTTCAATTTTGTAGTTGACTAATCAATACACAAGAAGCCTAAGGTAATGCATTGTAATTTACCCAGTCAGCAAAAAAAAAAAAAAAGCAATACAGTCACTGCATTTATATTTTGCTTGTGTTTTAGTAGAAAATTAGCTTGAATAGTATCTCCCCAGTAGATGCATGAAACTGCAAATAGTACTGAACACTATATATTTATATATACTGTTATACTGGGTTTTTTTTTCTATACATACATATCTATGATAAAGTTTAATTGTAAATTAGGCAGGTAAGAGATTAACAACAACTAATAATAAAATATAATAGTTGTCTGATAACTTAGATGGCTACTAAATGACTGAAAAGACTGGTAGTGTAATGGGTGGTTAGATAGGCATGAGCAGTGTAGGAACGATAGGCCAGGTGGGGAGGGGTAGTGTAATGGGTGGTTAGATAGGCATGAGCAGTGTAGGAACGATAGGCCAGGTGGGGAGGGTCACCAGGGCAGTAGGCCTCGGGTTCCTACCAATAGGCAAAACTACAAGCCCTTGGAAAACCACTCCCTTAAGCATTAATCTGTGGAGATGACATCTAAGTCTCAGCTGTGTTTTAGCTCCAGGTCCAGAAAAATAGCAAAATCAAAATAGCAAAACCAAACTAAGCCACTTTTTAGTCAAAATCAGGACCAGCTTCAATCACTAATACCACCCAACTGGAAAACTGATGAATATTCTATTGAAATTCTTTGCTGAGACCTCCAGATAAAAGCAGTGTAAACAGGGACCCCACATGTGCTGTCTTTCTTTTTCCAGAGCACACCCACACCTTTCATTTTTTCTCTTTCTGTTGTCTCTCCAAGTGTGTATTTTTCTCACACTCCTACACTCCAAGGTTCTTTCTTTTTTCTCTATAACTCATTC
This sequence comes from Saccopteryx bilineata, assembly GCF_036850765.1. NCBI lineage: Eukaryota > Metazoa > Chordata > Mammalia > Chiroptera > Emballonuridae > Saccopteryx > Saccopteryx bilineata. The sequence continues at coordinate 55,498,819 of NC_089498.1, read as the reverse complement.
CCAGACCCATTTCTTCTAAAGCTCAATTCCTCTACCTCTGTGACTTTCTACACAAACTTCTTACAGTTTGAGTCTTGGCTCGAACTCTTTCTTAGCCAGAACCCAAGTGCGAAGGTAGCTGAACTGAATCTGACAACTGGTGCCCTTTTGCTGCCAGCAGTAAGTAGCATATGCAGTGTTGACACTCTGGGCAAAGGGATGGTTCATGTCCAGGGTTGGACAAAGTGGGATGGCACTTTTCATCATTTTCATCATTTTTCTCAGAATGGCACATAATTAAAAATGTATTAATTATTTTTGAATGTTTTTATTTAAGATATTCAGATAACAATTGACTGGGGATAACTGGAATTGTGGATAGGGGACTACTGTGCTGTTACTGTGAATAGAAGAGCATTGCTAATACAAATGTAGCTCATCATATAAAGCAGATAAAGTTCTAAAATATGTCTTATTAAATATTTTGGTGAATTGTATTATATATTTTTTCCAATTTATTAGCAGTGCACAAGAAATATAAATTATATAATGATCAATAATGGTAATTACTAAAAGCAGCTTTAAGGATCTTCTTAATTTCATTGTTTGTCAATTAGTAAAATCACCTATAGAATGCTGAAATTTACTAGAGAAAACTCTGTCACTATTTAATGGTATTGTATATTGAATCATTCTTAAAATTTAAGAATCACTTTCATATTTAGGAAAATGTTCTGTAAACTAGCAGTTTAAATTTGGGGGGTACACAAATTGTTTTCTGGGGGTTTTTTTTGATGATTGGTCATTGCTTTGTTTTTTTTTTTTGTTTTTTTGTTTTTGTTTTTGTTTTTTTTTTTTTACAGGGACAGAGAGAGAGAGTCAGAGAGAGGGATAGACAGGGCCAGACAGGAATGGAGAGAGATGAGAAACATCAATCATCAGTTTTTTGTTGGGACACCTTAGTTGTTCATTGATTGCTTTCTCATATGTGCCTTGACCTCATATGTGCAAACTTGAGTAACCCCTTGCTCGAGCCAGCGACCTTGGGTCCAAGCTGGTGAGCTTTTTGCTCTAGCCAGATGAGCCCGTGCTCAAGCTGGCGACCTTGGGGTCTTGAACCTGGGTCCTCGGCATCCCAATCCGACGCTCTATCTACTGCGCCACCGCCTGGTCAGGCCATTGCTATGTTTCTAAAATGAAGTGAGGATCACAGTCATTTTAGTTACTGGATATTTTTTGTGTCACAAATGAAAAATTGTCCTTTTTCTCTGTTTAGTCCCAAAGAACTCCATGGTATATTTAGGTGGCCCCTATTTTGGGACCACTGTTTTAATTAGGGTAAAAATGCAGGTTATTAAAATATTAATGTGAGAGCAAGAGATATAAAACATGAAAGGAAATATTGAGTACCATCCAGAGGAAGAGAACTAATATCTGGGATATGGCATTGCTCATGTATGTATGATAGCACAATTTTTAGAGACAAACTCATCTTTCACAGTCCATTAAGTTTTTAGTCATTTAATTTGTATAATGAACTTCCCTTACTGTGATTCTAATGTTGAGCTAAGAAATGTCAAAACTTAGAGTTTTTTGAGCCCAACTTGTGACAATTGCTGGGAAGCAAGATTTCAGATGTCCCCTATAATGACCATTTGCAGATTCTTTTTTGCATTTGAAATTAAGGAAAGAATTAAGAAGATTAAAGGAAGGTAAAAGAATATAAAGTAGGAGTTGGATTATAGGATAATTAGCAACATTATATGTTCTTTTTAGGATGGTTATACCTCTGAGGGGTCTGAAAAAGAAGATTACTCTGGTATTTTAAAGGTATACTAACTTAGATGCTCAAGGATAATGAACAGTGCTTCTTTAAGACATAGATAAACCTTTTACTAAGGAAGTTATATGCCTGCGGCATGACTACTCACCCTGACCTTCCCAGCTAGGAATTTATAGATCACCCTGTGAGGTTACTTTTTGTAGAACTTCTTTTTCTTCCATATCACCAAGAAAATTTTCAATAATAATATTAGCTTCTTACATAGTTTATACTGAGAGAATTAAGTAAGCATGGAGAATTAGGTAATATATTTCTCAAGGTGTATTAATGAATTGGCATTTTTTCAGTAATTCAGTATGTCTAATTTACAAACTGAAGATATTGAAGTACATATACATTATGCTTATTTAAAAGGCAGAAATCAAGCATTATACTTCTGAGAGTACAAAATAGTCACTTTTGAGCATATAAATTAAGCTTAACCATGGCTTTATAATGAGTCTTTAGATGTGGCTGATTGCTTACATTTTTAGTCTTGTGTATATGTGTTATATTGGAACAGCGAGAAACAGATATTCGTCACACAATTAAGTATTTAAATTAAGGAGTCTTTATTTCAAAAGCCAGCGACCAAGAGCAGACTAGTGTCCCAAAGAACTCATGGCCCCTCACACACTCAGGGGCAAGCTTTTACAGGAATAAACCACATCTTGATTGAGCTATGGGGGAGGGAAAGATTCTTAGCAAGGTGAATTACAAAAGCAGAAAGACAACTAGTTATTCTTGCTGACTTTTGCAAGGTTTATCTATAGGAACAATTTGGAGAGAAATACTAGTTATTCTTAACAATTCTAGACATATCTGTAGTCTCACAAAACAAGCTCTGAGGTCAGGGGTAGAGACTCCTTAAGAAAAACAAGTCTTGGGATCATTTAGAGTTCAAGATGATAGAAGCTAAAATGGAGTTACTCATGCTAAGAACCTTGCTTCATATGAACCTAAAGTAGCCTCTGGATGAGATGAGATGGATTGAAGTAAGACCCTTTTACAAATTTTTTTTTTTTTGTATTTTTCTGAAGCTGGAAACGGGGAGACAGTCAGACAGACTCCTGCATGCATGGGACCGGGATCCACCCGGCACGCCCACCAGGGGGCGACGCTCTGCCCACCAGGGGGCGATGCTCTGCCCCTCTGGGGTGTCGCTCTGTCGCGACCAGAGCCACTCTAGCGCCTGGGGCAGAGGCCAAGGAGCCATCCCCAGCGCCCGGGGCCATCTTTGCTCCAATGGAGCCTTGGCTGCGGGAGCGAAGAGAGAGACAGAGATGAAGGGGCGGGGGAGGGTGGAGAAGCAGATGGGTACTTCTCCTGTGTGCCCCGGGCCAGGAATTGAACCCAGGACTTCTGCACGCCAGGCTGACGCTCCACCATTGAGCCAACTGGCCACCTTTTACAAATTTTAGTTACTGCTTTGATGGCCATTTTTAGAAAGTCTAATGCTTAGAGTGGAAAAAAAAAAGTATCCTTAATAAAATGACAATAAAATTCTGTTTAATAACATAGTACTTAACTTATAACTTTATCAGCAAAACTGTATGTTTATATCATTGGTCAATAGTGATCAATAGAATTTGTTAGCATTTACACAGGAAGAGAAAAATTAGAACACAATATTTCAAAAAAAATCATATAATTTTATTTAAAGATTTGTTAGAAATTAATTCTAATAACACAGACAAGACAGCCCCCTTTGTCTTTTTAACTCAATGCTTTGTCACTTAGATAGTTGTTCAGCCTTTTTCTCCTTTTGAATCCATTTCATTGTCATAGTCACACTTCTCTGGGAGTGAAAAAATACGGTAAAATATTTTCTATGTAATTTTTAAAAAGTGCAATAAAACTCAGTGCTACAATAAAACTTCAAAGGTACTGTAGAAAGTTCCACTGATGCACAATATATTAGAAAGATTGTGTTTCATGCAGCAGGGAGTCAAACTTTACAATAATACAGATGTGAAAACAGGTAATCTTTTCCGTTTTTCATTACTGAGCTTTTCTATCTCTAGTGCTCCCAGATCTGCGAAACAGCATAAAAATAAGCAAAAAATTTAAAAAGTAAACTTATTGATTGAAGTTATATTAGCTTTTGCTAGTTTGTGATGACCTTTAAAGGTAAATTCAGTTTTATTTAGAGATTTTATCAGGCTTTCAAGTTTTCTCTGTTCAGTCACCTCCACCATCCACCCCCTTCATGTATATATAAAGCGTATAGCAGGGGTGGGGAAACTTTTTGGCTGAGAGAGCCATGAACGCCACATATTTTAAAATTAATTCCATGAGAGCCATAGAACGACTCATGTACATTACACATTATCCAATAAAAATTTGGTGTTGTCCTGGAGGATAGCTGTGATTGGCTCCAACCACCCGCAACCATGAACATGAGTGGTAAGAAATGAATGGATTGTGATACATGAGAATGTTTTATATTTTTAACGTTATTACTTTTTTTATTAAAGATTTGTCTGCGTGCCAGATGCAGCCATCAAAAGAGCCACATCTGGCTCAGGAGCCATAGCTTCCCAACCCCTGGGATAGAGGAACACTGCCCATGTCTGCAGTTACTGAGTAGTGACATAGGGATATCGCACAAGAGTGGTAAAAACAGAGGGCTTTAGCCTGACCAGGTGCTGGCACAGTAGATAGAGTGTCAGCCTGGTATGCTGAGGACCAGGTTTGAAACCCCAAGGTCACAAGCTTGAGCCCAAGGTTGCTGGCTTGATTGAGCAAAGGGTCACTGGCTGGGCTGAAGCCCTCCAGTCAAGTCACATATGAGAAAGCAATCAATGAACAACTAAGGTGCCACAACTACAACCTGATGCTTCTTATCTCTCTCCCTTCTTGTCTATTGTCACTGTTTGTCTGTCTGTCTCTTGCTAAAAATAAATAAATAAATAGAAAGATTTATATATAATCCTAATAATTAATATAGAATTTCAAGATTAAAAGCACTGCCAAGAACAAATAATGGAGATTTGGGAGGTGAGCAATAAAAAGGGGCTAGTAACTTCATAAGAGCAACAAGTTAGGCAATACACCACTAGAAGTTTATAGAGAGAAACAGGGTAAGAAAAGCTAAGAAAAACCTTTCTAGTATCAAAAGAAAACTAAGAATGACCTTTAAGACTGGCCCTAAAAGTAGTTTGAGTCTAATTGGATCAAACTGTGAAGGTATGTCAACCCTTACAGTATTGTTTAATCAGATAGGTATGAGCAGAGGCAAAAAGTGCAGTGTAACGCAAAAGAGACAGATGACTTAACTCAGATATGGGGGGTGGAGGGTGGGAGAGGCAAAGAGAGTCTGACTAAAACAGAGTGAATGTGTACATTTCCATGATGCTTCATTTGAGAATCAATATCGGTGGTTTTGTCCTATAGAGGAAATAGGCATCACAAATACAGTTCAAGTCAATAAAGAAATATACATGCAAGCAACAATAATAAACCCCAATAAGGAGCAAGGTAATCAGTATCCATATTAGTTACAATATATGTTTTTGAAATCTCCAGGGTTTTTTTTTTCTTAATTTTTTCCATTTTTTTGAAGAGGGAGCAAGAAAGAGAGAGAAGCATGGATTCATTGTTTTATTTAGTTGTTTCATTTAGTTGTGTACTCATTGACTGCTTCTCCTACCTTCCCTGATGTAGGGATAAAATCAGCAAACTCAGTGCACCAGGATGATACTTCATCCACTGAGTATTCCAGCTAGGGCCTAAAATCTTCAGTTTTTAACAAAAAAACAAAATATAGAAATAAATAATAAATTTTGACCAAACATCAGTTAAAATTAAAAAACAAGTATACAGAAACTGCTTTGAAAAGGCCTGAAACTGTTTTAGCAGATAAAATATTCAAAGCATCTATATATCCAAACATTAAGAATACAGAAAAATGACATAAAAAATCAATTAAACTAATATCCATTTTATGGAATGATATGATAAATTTACAAAACTTTAGCTAGACTTACAAAGAAAAAAGAGAAAAATATATAAAATTAGAAATAAAAAAAACATTATAACTGATATCAGAGAAATTCAATGGATCATAAAAGATAGCTATGAATAATTATATGACAACACCTTGGACAATATATAATAAAAGAAATAAATAAATTTTTAAAACCTACAATTTATCAATACTAAAGCCATGAAGAAATAGAATATTACTATCCCAAGATCAGGTGGTTTCACTAATTAATTATATTAAACATTTAAAAATAAATTAATATTAATCCTTTCAAATTCTTTCAAAAAAATTGGAGATGAAGAAATTCTACCAAAACCTTAGAAGACCAGTATTACCCTGACCAAAGCCTGATAAATGCACTACAAGATAATAAAAATACAGATCAATCCCTGATTAATACATATGCAAAATCTCAACAAGTACTCCAAACCAAATCTAACCACACATTAAAAGGATCCTACCCCATGAACAAATGGGATTTATTTCTGGGATGTGAGGATGTTTCAAAATATATAGATCACTAAATGTGATAACTCATATTAATAAAATAAAAGATAAAAACCATATGATCATCTTAAATGCATAAAAAGCATTTGAAAAAATTCAACATTCTTTTATGATAAAAACCTAACAAATTATATATAAAAAGGAAATACCTCCACATGATAAAGATCATATATGACAAACCAACAACTATTATTATACTTAATAGTGAAAGGTTTTAACTTTATCTTTAAGATCAGGGAAAAAGCAAGTATGCTCATTCTCACCAATCTTATTCAGCATAGTACTTAGCTAAAGCAATAAGGCAACAGAAATGAATGAAGAGCATCAATACTGGAGAAGTAAAGTTGTCTGTGTTTGCAGATATAAAGATTTTATACAGTGCTGAAATAGCTTGATTGCCAAGCAACAGAGCTGTGACTCCAAATAGGCAGAGCATCACCCTGTACGGGGCATGACAGATGGATCCCCAGATTGGTCGCATGTGAGAGTCTGTCTCTCTGCCTCCCTGCCACCCCGCTTCTCACTTAATAAAAGAATATATATATATATATATATATTAAAACTCATCACCAAAAAGTTGTTACTAGTAATAATCAGATTCAGTAAAGTTGGATAATACAACATTCAGAAATTAGTAATGTTTCTACACACTAACAGCAAAATATCTGAAAAAGAAAAAAAAATGGAAACAATCCCATTTATAGTAACATGAAAAATAATACTTAATTTTTTAAACTGTATTAATTTTAGAGGGAGAAGAAGGGAGAGATATACACAGAAACATTAATCTGTTTCCATATAAAAGAAATACTTAAGAATAAATTTAACCAAGAGAGTAAAATATCTGTACATTGAAAGCTATAATACATTGATAAAAGAAGTTGAAGAGGACACAAACACATCGAAAGATAATCCTGTGTTTGTGTTTCAGAAGAATTAATATTGTTAAAATGCCCATACTACCCAAAGTTGTCTGTAAATTGAATACAGTCCCTACCAAATTACAAAGGCATTTTTCACAGAAATAGAAAAAAATGTGAAATTCATATGAAACCACAAAAGACCCCAAATAGCTAAAGCAATCTTGAGAAATAAGACCAAAGCTCGAGGCATCAACTTTCTGATTTTAAACTTTATTACAAACTTATAGGAATGAAAATAATAGGGCATTGATATGCATAAAAAACACATAGATCAATAAAACAAACTAGAAAACCTTGAAATAAACCCGTGTTTATAGGGTTAAATGCTCTTTGTCAAGGGAGCCAACAATACTCAATGGGGAAAGGATAGTCTTTTTAGAAAAAACTAGTGTTGGAAAAACTGGATATTCATATACAAAAGAATGAAAATGGGACCCCTATCTTATATCATTTACCAAAATTATCTAATGGTGTACTAATGGTTCAAATGAAGATAAAAAACTGTAAAACTTCTAGGAGAAAACATAAAGAAAAAGCTCCTTGACTTTGTTCTAGTAAGAACTTTTTAATATAACACCAAGAGCACAGGGAACACCAAAAATTTATTAAGTTGGAGTATATCAAACAAAATGTGTCTGTACAGTAAAAAAAAAGTCAACAAAATAAAAAGACAGCCTATGGGAATGGGAGAAAATATTTGCAAACCATTCATCTGATAAATGGTTAATATCTAAGGGGTATAGGGACTCGTATAAGCAATAGCAAAATAACGGGGTGACACTGATCAATAAGAGTACATAGGTTTCAGGTAAACATTTCTATAGCATTTGAACTGTTGATTATGTTGTATACCCATCACCTAAAGTCAAATTATTTTTCATCAGCTTATTTGTCCCTCTTTACACCCTTCCCTCCTCCTCACCTCATCCCTTCTCCTATGTCCTCCTCTCCTTGGTAATCACTGCACTTTTTATCTATGTCCATGAGTTTTAGTTTTATATCCCACCTATGCATGAAATCATAGTTCTTAGCTTTTCCTGATTTACTTATTTCACTCAGTATAATGTTCTCAAGGTCCATTTCTGTTGTCCTAAATTGCAATATGTCATCATTTCTTATGGCTGTGTAGAAATTCATTGTATATATGTATCATATCATTTTTATTCAATCGTCTGTAGGAGGACACTTTGGTTGTTTATATGTCTTGGCCAATGTGAACAATGCTGCAATGAACATGGGGGTACATGTGTTTTACATACCAATGTTTTCAAGTTTTGGAGATAGATGCCCAGTAGAGAGATTGCTGGGTCATATGGTAATTCTATTCTTAAGACACAAATTTTTTTATTGTGTGTGTGTGTGATACAGACAGAGAGAGGGCGACAGAGAGAAGGAAAGATGGGAACAAACAGAAAGTGAGAGAGATGAGAAACATCAATTCTTTGTTGCAGCAACTTAGTTGTTCATTGATTGCTTTCTCATATGTGCCTTGACCAAGAGGATGCAGCAGAGTGAATGACTCCTTGCTCAAGCCAGTGATCTTTGGCTCAAGCTGGTGAGCGTGCACTCAAGCTAAATGAGCCCACTCTCAAGCCAGTGATCTAGGGTTTTGAACCTGGGTCCTCCATGTCCCAGTCTGATGCTCTGTTCACTGTGCCATTGCCTGGTCAGGCTTATTCTTAATATTTGAGGAACCACCATACTTTCTTTCATAATGATTGTATTAATTTGCATTTCCATCAGCAGAGAATGAGGGTTCCTTTTTTTCCACAGCCTGTCCAACACTTATTATTATCTGTCTTGTTGATCATAGCTAATCTATCAGATTTGAAGTGATATCTCATTATAGTTTTGATTTGCATTCCTCAAACAGAACTAGTGAAGATGAGCATCTTTTCATATATATTATGTCCATTTATATGTCTTCTTGGGAGAAAATGAAATTCAAAAGAGAAAAATAAGAATAAGAAAGGAAAAAGCTAAGAAGGAAAAACAATTCGGTTTTGAGAGGTTTCTTTCAGTAGGTGTCGCTATATTACAAGTTTCATCTCTGTGACTTTCTGGACTGAAATCCGCTGAGATGTTGCTGTTGCAATGATGTACAGAAGGCCACAGTGATGTTGATGGGTAGGGAGTGTTGTGAGGGCTTTGCGGCTTCAGCTTTATGATTTTACATCTCTATCAATGGTGATTTCAGGCTTCCTGGTTCTCCTTCCTAAGTCTCAATAGACCCAGGGACCAGACGTTGAGCCCCTCTGTTCCCCAGAATAGAAAGTGGCTCTGGAAAGCAAACTGTGGGGCTTGTCTCTGTCACTCTCTGTATCTCGAAGAGAGCAAGGTGGAATATTGGAGACTGGAAGGGGCCACAACTTAGTTTTCACTGTATCTGCCAAGTGTGGGCTGCAGGCAGACTGCAGGAACACTGGTGGTGACCCCACACTCTGGCCACTTTGGTTTAGTGTCTCCCTCTCTGCCCCTTTGTCTCACCTATCCTCCTGGAAGAAGGAGACCCAGTCACTGCAGGTTTCCCTTTCCATACCCACAGACAAAATCCAAACAGCCTGAGCTTCTCTCCTCCCGATAGTCCAGCAGAGAAAAAACAAACAAACAAACAAACAACAAATAAACAAATAACCTAGTCACTCCAGGTTTGTTTCCTCCCCAGAGTTTCCCCAGAATGTACTTTATCTTTCAACCCCTCTTTTCAACCTGTCCCACCTTTAGTTTATTTGGTGCATGGATCTTTCAGGCACACCTGAAGCCCAGGTGGAGATTCTTTGCTGCATTATAGTTGTTCACGTTGTTGAAATTTCAAGGGGAGAGATCAGGAATATCTCTCATATCACCATTACTCTGACATCATCTTACTGTCCAATTCATTGAATTTTTTTGTGTGTGGCAGAGACAGAGAGAGACAGAGAGAGGGACAGATAGGGACAGACAGACTGGAAGGGAGAGAGATGAGAAACATCAGTTTTTCGTTGCAGCACCTTAGTTCCTCATTGATTGCTTTCTCATATGTGCCTTCACTGGAGGGCTACAGCAGACTGATTGACCCCTTGCTCGAACCAGTGACCTTGGACTCAAGCTGGTGAAGCTTGCTCAAACCAGATGAGCCTGTGCTCAAGCTGGCGACCTCAGGGTTTCCAACCTGAGTCCTCTCTGTCCCAGTCCGATGCTCTATCCACTGTGCCACCACCTGGTCAGGCTCTATATAATTTTTATAACTGAATAATACAAAGAACAATAACTTTATTAAAACGTGTAAAGGAGAAATAGGTATTTCTCTAAAAAAGAATAAAATGGTCAAGAATAAATAAAATGGATAAATACATGAAAATAATGCTCTGAATTAGCCATTAGGGTAGGCAAATCAAACAATAGTACAATGTGACTTTACATATACTAAGAATGCTATAATCAAAATGACAGATTGAAAACAATATTGGTGAAAATGTAAAAAATTAGAACCCCCATATGTTCCAGCTAGGATTATAAAATGATACAGACATATAGAAAACATTATGGAAATTACTCAACTTTTTAACTAGGTGTTACCATCTGACCTAGCAATTTTACTCAAGTTTATACCTAAGAGAAAGAAAACAACGTGACTACAGAAATTTGTACACATTATTATTATTCACAGTAACCAAAAGTGGAAACAAGCCAAATGTCCATCCACTGATAAATAAATAAATATAGTATGGTATATCAACATAAGGGAGTATAATATTTTGATAAATTTAATATACATGTATGCTACAAAATGATCAAATCTTGAAAACACTATGGTAATTGAAAAGAGCTTCATAAAAGAACATATATTGTATAAGTTCATTTGTGTTCCAAATTTTGAATAGGCAAATCTATAGAGGCAGAAAGTAGATCTGTGATTGCCTGAACCTGTAGGGACTGAGGGGGAATAGGAAATGACTGCTCATGGGTACAAAATTTATTTTCAAAATGAAGAAAATGTATAAAATTAATTATGGTGAATTCAAACCACTTTAAATACACTAAAAATATTAATTATGCATTGTGAATTGGTGAATTATATGATATGTGAGTTTTATTTCAATGAATCTGTTAAAAATGCTTTGGGAACTTGAAGGGAATGGTTTTAACTCTTTGGTGACGTGTTTCATAGCAATGAAACTGAATAATAACTTTATTTAATTTAATAACTAATTCCAGTTCAATTAAATAATATGAACAAAAATGCAAAGGTGCTAATGAAAGGACAATGACAAATAATGCATATTTTTGAAAAGGGAATGTGGGAGACATGAAGAAAATAGTAAAATAAGAGTTTAGAATATTAATATGTGATTGAATTTGGATTGTAAAACTGATAAATAAAGGAGTTTACCTTCTATTTTTTGTGTAATTCACAGCAAGCAAACGGTTTCTGAAAAGAGAAAATGAGAGGGGCTATGTAGTGACTTTTAGGCTCCAACTTTATTTTAATAATGCTAATGCATTGGAAGGGTATATTTCAGACAGACAAAATTCTCCATACACTGTGTACTCAATATCTGGAAACCTGGATAAATTTCTTTTGAATAGTTCACAATAGAAGAGTTAGTTGATATATTGTCCCTTGGCACCAATGCATATTGAAAAGTTACATTGAACATAATATATTAATACAGAATATTCATCTAGTCTTGAATAAACATCTGTGATGTGTTGCTTGAAATGATTTTTGTCTCTGATTTTTACTGAATGCAATGTGCTTATATCATATCCCGGAAAAAATAATGAAAAGTCAAACATGATATTTTCTACATTTCTAGACTTTACAACCACACTGCTGATAATATATTACTATTAATATAATTGCTTCAGGTATCCTCACCACTGTTTCATTATCTTCTCTAATGCTATGTAGTTTTTAATTATTTTAAATTTGGAGATAAGTTTAAATTATTATGAAGATTGAATCTGTGTCCTTATAACTGACATACACGGAAACAGTAAGAAACAGATGATGGAATAGAAAGTATCCTACAAATTGTTAAATATTATCAATATCAAATTGCACATTTACTTACCAATGACAAATTGATTACTGAAAAATCCCATCTGTGGTTTATGTAAAAAATATTAGTTTAGGAAGTCAATTTTAATTATTTGCCACCATAATCATATTTTGATTATATTTTTACATCTTAACTCTTTGCATTCATGGTACAGTGGAATAAGAATGCAAATAAATACACCTTTTAATTTATATACATAATGAGTAATAGCAACCTAACCTCGATACTTCCTGAACACAGGAACAAGTCCTGAAGCAATTATCTATGGATACAAATTTAACTTTACTTTACACAGCTTTCAGACTTAATACAGAGTTAATTTAAAAGGAAGAGGCTACAGTATAATAATAGTTATTCACTAATGAAGCTTGCACATAAATGCATAATTAAAATATTCAATTAATATTTCTACCTATGGTACATGACTTTAAAAGAGGCCAGCTCCTTAAGGGACTTTATTAAGATTTCCTTAGTGGGAAGAGGGCACTAACTAAGGGAAACAAGTAGATTTGTTACATCTTAAGCAGACAATTGGCTTAACGTTGATTCCTATATCAGAAAAAATTTCAAGGATAGAACCGTGGGATGCCTTCTATTCTTTTTTATCTGTTTTCATGTGTATGTGTCAGGAAGTGAACTAGAATCTTACTAATCTTCCCCTGGAAAACAATCATGTTTTTCTGTTTCATACTTTCTGTATTTAATAATTGATGGAAAAAAGAAAAGTGAGAGGTCAGGACTAGAAAGCAACATAAAATACTTTTTTATATAAAAATTGCCACTGTCTTCAAGTTCATCAAATATTTCAATTTATAACTACTTGAAATTAGTAAACTCTTTGTGGATAATTTATTGTATATATTTTATGTCAAATGTGAAGTCAGAGTGGTCTTTAAGATGGTACTGTGTTCTCTGTTATAAAACTTGGATTGTGATTCCTGATTTGTTCTTTACGAAATGATTCTGGACAAAGTCCTAACCATCTTTGAACTAAAGAAAATGAGTGAGACAAGATACATTAAAAGCTTTCAAAACTAAAGCACGTTACGTGATTATGGGTTATTATGTTACTTCCAAAAAATACACAAAGCTGTATAGTCACAAAATGTAGACTATCCTATTAGTTGCATCTTTATTTCGCTCTCTAAATGTCACTGCCTCACAAAATTGATGGTGGATAACAGTGATTCCTACCCACTTATAGATTGTGGTCACATTGAAATGATACTATTTGTGAGCACATTAAAGGAAATAAGCAAGGTTGTTTACATTTAAGTTGATCATCTGCTATGGGGAATCGAGTATCAATAATTTAGCACTACCAGAATTCATTTGTGACCTACTAATGTGAAGCAAAAAACTCTCCCTGTTTATGAGAAAATCCTGGGGATTCTGATTTCTAAGTGTTGGAATAGGGCCCAGAAATATGCAATTCTAAGTGTTACTCCATGGAATTTAACACCACACTTCAAAGGATATATGTACTGACTTATTGTTGCTATTCAAGTGAAAGACATACAATAGAGATCTTTTTAGAACTTGATTGAGAAAGTAGTTCCAGACAAATCATCCTGGAGAACAATCATTTGTCAATATCAAGTTAGAGTAGTATAGCAAAACAAATACCAACTTTAAAATAAAAAATCTTGCTTTACTTTCCAGTTGTGAAAATTACTATGACCTTGCTAATATCAATTAACCTGTCTTTGTCTCAGTTTCCTTGGGAAGACCCATTCAAATTCTTCAAAGGGTCTTAATGAAGATCAAGAGAGAGAGCATATTAGTGCAAACATATTACAAGCCATTAAATATTGTATGATTGTCAGAAATTATTATAATTACTATATAAATTATATATATAAATTATTTATTATTATTATTGTTATTACATTATGTGCTTTGAAATATAGAGATTAGTTTCTTAGTCAAATTTTGATGATTACTTTTAAAGTAACGGCAAAGTCATACAATGACTCATTTTAAATAAATGACTTGTTTCTGCTCAACAGAAAATCTTTCAGAAAACATTAGCAAAATGACAAGCAGAAATCTATCAAAATGATTGAAGTCAGAGGATAATATAGCTATGTACTGTAACTTCACAATGCTCCTAAAATACTCATAAATGTGATTTTAAAATAATTTTATGTAAATATATAATCTATCAATCTTGCCAGTAGTGCTAATAATTAATAATTTGGGCAGCAACACATTGCAAGTTATTAAAACAAGGGCAAAAGGTGCCAAAACCTTCTATTACTCAATTAAGGAATCCATATACAGATGATTACATCTGTCTTGTTAAATGTTGTACCTTGACAGAAAATTTGTTCATTTTCTCAAACAACAGATATTAATTAAATTCCTATTCTTTGTAAGATATTTGGAGTATAAAAAAGAATTCAGGCTAAGACCTCAGAAATCCTGCCATATTGATAAAAAAAAATTATAAGAATATTATTATGTAAATAAATTCCAAGGTTTATAGTTGTGTACTTTTTTTAGAAGTACTAGCTGCAGAGCTATTAAGAAGATTTTTGCACCAAATGAAGGGGATCAAGGTAGGTTTGTCAAAGAGGTAAGACTCAGAAACTCCAGTAAAAGGGAGACCACGAGTGTGCAATGATAAAGCAAGCCAGATATTAGAAAGTAGAAGTGTTAAAAACTGTGGTGAACTAAACAGTGATGCAGTTCCAGGTGATTGTTGCCATGTAAGCTTATGAACACACTCATATGTATTTATGAACAGTACCAATTACTCAAACTTTTGTGTGAGATTTTTATTTAGAATATTTAAAACTAATCTAATTATTTTGTTAATAAATTTTAAAAGACCACATAACACATGCCTGCAAATGCAACAAATTTGGCCCATAGACCACATTTTTAACCTCTACTCTAGTTAGAAACTATAATAAATCAAAGGAGGTACAAAATAGTTTAGAATATACTGCAATACCCATCAGGATTTGTAAAATGGTTATGTAACCATGTCTCCACTAAAATCTCCAATGTCAGGAAATCAAAAATATGTATAAAAGAAAAAAGTATATGAGACTATATTTGGGGTATATATCTAGAAAACAAACATAAAAGTTAATTGAAAGAATATTAATTTGGACAAGCTTCTGCATGAATTTGAAAAACAGTTCTTTAAGTAGCAAAGAAAATTGAGAGACACAAAAATTTAACTTCTCTAGATTATGGATAGAAATTCTTACTATATCTTAGAAATATAGGAGGAAACATCTCTTGCAACAAGAGTCTCAAACAGTGTTTAAATTATACATAGACACATTAAATGAGAGGCAAAGTAGAAAAGGAAAAATCACACAGTCTTTCATGAAAAGAATGAGGCTTCAGTGATAGGCAGCATGCTTTTAAGGTATTTAAATTGTTATTACTGTTGTTATGATAGGCATCAGTCAATTGACTATGGGCTACTTAATCCAAAATAATTCATCACTGAAATGACAAAGCCCAAATATAAACTCAGATCTACTTTTCAGTTTTCAACTATCTCTTATTTGGAGAACAATTTTGTATGGTCCATTCTGGTAAAAGTGCATATTTACTAAAAAAATAACAGACCCACTGGGTTTACTCTGAGATTCTTACCCATCAATCTGTTTCTAATATAGAAATATATGTCAACTAACAGTGAGTTAGTAAAAACTTGTCTAATGGACTCTGCAGGTTTTATACTTGGTTTTCTTGTTGAAAATAATAAAGTTTCAGGAGTGAAATTCTTTGAGAAGACAAAAATTGATGCTAATTTGTATAAAACCTAATAAGTAATACCAAAATTACACATTCTTATTTTTGTAATATGGTAATATCTGGGTGCCCCCATCACTTAATGCATATGCAGAGTAAAGGAATCTTTACTTTTTTTCCATTGCCATGTTATTCCAAAGTAATAAATGACTAAAGAAATGGATAAAGCCTAGAGACTATGAGAAAGAGATAATTAGATTTTTCAACTTAAAAATAAGCAGGGTATAGATATGTGCTAATTGTAGATTACAAGATGAGATATATATTTTTTTGCTTGTGTATATTTTTGGATAACAAGTACTACATTTTTCACCTTTATAAAAACAGGGTGATCCTGACCAAATGGTGGCACAGTGGATAGAGCTTTAGCCTTGGAAGCAGAAGACCCAGGTTCAAAACCCTGAAGTTGCCAGGTTGAGCATGGGCTCATCAGTTTAAGCACAGGGCCCCTGACTTGAGCGGGAGATCATAGACAGACCTTATGGTCACTGGCTTAGGCCCAAAGGTTCACTGGCTTGAGCCCAAGGTCTCTGGCTTGAGCAAAGGGTCAATTGCTCTGCTGTAGCCCCTCAGTCAAGGCACATATGAAAAAGTAATCAATGTACAACGAAGGTACTACAAAAAAGAATTGATACTTCTTATCTCTCTCCCTTCGTCCCTGTCTGTTCCTGTCTGTCCCTCTCTCTTTCTGTCTCTTTCGTGAAAAAAGAGGGGTGTGTGAAAACAGTCTTGGTGATAAGAAATCAGAATGGACTTTAAAAACTTTCAGGGATTTTATTTTCTCTCAGAAGTATAGAGTTTATGAGCATTTTAGTGGTATTCCCAGTAGTACAAAATTTGTAACCCTGTAATTTCTCTGGAAAATATTAGTTTATATTTAACAAAAATTAATGCTTAAACTCTAACCCATTTGTTTACATATATTTGGGGGTAAAACAGAGATAAATGCAAATATATCTGAAGTCCAAAGTTATGTCCGAAGTATTCAGCAAGCACAGACTGAGTACATTCTGTCTATCTAAACAATACAGACACAAAGACACAGAAAATAAAATGAGAAAGTGAAATATAGTGTGATAAAAGTAGAGATAAAAGTACATGCAAAGTACTCTATAGTGCTTATGGATATTTTATATTTGGGTTTTCATTTAGGGGAGTTCATAGAGAGGGTGTTAAGGGCAGTATGGGTTGAAATTGTTTGAAAGGAAGAACTGAGAGTAAATGAGGCACAGAAGGTGGGTGAAATCATTCCAGGCTGTCAGAATGTACTCCAAAACGGAGCAAATATTTTTTTATAAAAAATATTTAAGAGCTATGAATTTAAAAAAAGAGATAAAATGATTCACTTTTAAATATACTTTTAAAAGTGATGGGGGGTAAAGAACATATGCATTGTATATACTTATAAAGTACAAGTATGTTTACTTATTTTATTGATTTTAGAGAGAGAGGGAAAGGATAGAGAGAAAGAGAGAAACATTGATATTCTTCCTTGACCAAGAATCAAACCCACAACCTTGGCATAACAGGAAAACACTCTAATCAACCAAGTTAACAAGCCAGGGTACAAGTATATTTATTTATTTTTCCTTTTATAAAAAGGAGAGAATTTGGTATACAAGAAAACAGTATATCACATAATTAGAAGCGAATGTTTAAAATGGCTAACAACCAGAGTTAATGCAATATTAATAACAGAATGTAACAGTAACCAGCAAGATCCAGAACACTAAATTTCAGATATCTCATTTGTTTAATGAAAAGGTTTGTCCTGATACTCTAACTTATTTGACAAATTTAAAACTCTTTAATTCTCTAGAATATACTCCCCTTACCAGGAGAAAAGTCTCCATTATAAGATACCCTTAAAGGGAACCTTAAAAACTCTGTAATTTAGACAATGTTCCTGTTTTCTGTAACATTGCCTGGTTCCTCTTACCCAACATCCCCAGAAGGGATATGGCATATCTGATTTTCTGTTTAATTTTGGATAACAGCCTAACACTATTCTCCACTCATAGATGGGTCAAGAGCTTGAACAATTGAAGAGAATCAGGAGAAGTATATGGTGTTAATTCCTCAAAATAAAGGCCTTATTAAGCTTCAAAAACAAAAAAAACCCCTGAATTTATGGCCTTTAGCATAAATAATAAATCAGAAACTTAAAAGTATGAAGAGAACAGTTTTGAATAAAACTGGGAAGAGCATCATCATGGGTAGGAGAATTTTAAATATCGGTTAGTTGCAGAAAGCAATAGACATATAATAAACTTATGGATATGTGTACCAAGGTAATTATAATATTATTTATACCCTCTACCAACACATTAGAGTAAAAAATTTATTATATTAAGACATTTTTAAACCATTTATACGTCTCAGCTCAGCAATCTATCAATGAAACAAAGTCTCAGTCACATTCTAAAATAACCCTCCCCATTTTCCTGATACTCTATAGAAATTATGAATTTAAATCATCCAAAAAGTTGGGAAATCACTTCTAGTGTTAAGTTCTTCATCATCTCAGGTTCTGGTCCTTTTGTTCTTTTGGAAGTAAGTTTGTACATATTGATAATCAAGTCACCATATATAACTCTAGCTAGCCATCTTGGAAGCAATCTTTCTTGATCAACATCCTCTCTGTGTGCAAAGGACCGAAGCAGTAGAAACAACCCCTGATTATAATGGTTCAATTTTATGATAGTGCTAAAGCAATACATATTCGATAGAAACCATACTTTAAATTTTGAATTTTGATGCTTTCCTGGGCTAGTGATATACAGTATGATTTCTCTCTTGTTATTTTGGGCAGTGAAAGTGAAATGATTTTGTCCACCTGTAGGCTAATATGTGTTCTGAGCACATTTGAGGAAGAAGATGCTAAGCTATTGGAAGGTTAGGCATAGTAAATGAATTATCAACATACACAATTTTCAGCTTATGATGGATATATATCAAGATGTAAACCCATTTTAAGTCAAGAAGTACCTGTAATTGTGGCACAATAAACAGCAGTGTTCAGTTCCAGTTTATAACATGCTGTATAAGCATGTTCTTTGTTTTACTCTTCATTACGTTGTTGATATAAAGAAGTTGTCTCTTAATAAAGTGACATAGGTATAAGATGTCTTTGCCTTTCTATTCTTAGTAGAAATGCCTGTCTACTTGTTTCAACTTTAGCTGTTCTTTGCACAATTAATTCTCACAGCTTCAAGAATGTGGACTCTCCTCTACTTCATCCTCATATCTTTCAGTCAAAAATATGACTTGTTAAATCCTCTGGATTGGTATATTCTGTTTGTGCGAAATACAGGGAATATTTCTTGCCATGCATATCCAGTTTCACTTGAGAAAAAATCTCAAGAATCATGTCCTTCCCAGTTCAGATGTAACAAATGTTGGGGTTTGTGGTCCTCTCTCTTCAACTCAAATAACCAACATTCAGCTTCCTTACCTTTAGCAAAAATCAGTTTTTATCCCTTTAAAAAATCAGTTATATATTTGGTGTATATAAGGATGATTTCTACTGCATGGAATAGAAGTCAATGAGAAAACATGATTTGTTCTTCCCTCATAAATCAGTGCTACAACTTCAAAAACAGACACATATATTTTCAACTTTCTTTTGTAATAAATCAACCTATTAAACTTGTTATTCACTTAAGGCAAATAATAGGTTTAGTAGATATAAATGTTTATGTAGATATCAGCTGAGGAATGACATTATACTCTATTCATATTGAAACTAGAACTCCACTTTTACTATGGTCACCTGCATATCAAAAATGTATTAAAAGAGGAAGCCCCCCTGGCCGGTTGGCTCAGTGGTAGAGCGTCGGCCTGGTGTGCGGAGGTCCTGGGTTCGATTCCCGGCCAGGGCACACAGGAGAGGTGCCCATCTGCCTCTCCACCCCTCCCCCTCTTCTTCCTCTCTGTCTCTTTCTTCCCCTCCCGCAGCCAAAGCTCCATTGGAGCAAAGATGGCCCGGGCGCTGGGGATGCCTCCTTGGCCTCTGCTTCAGGCTCTGAAGTGGCTCTGGTCGCGGCAGAGCGACGCCCCAGAGGGGCAGAGCATCGCCCCCTGGTGGGCGTGCCGGGTGGATCTCGGGCGGGCGCATGCGGGAGTCTGTCTGTCTCTCCCCGTTTCCAGCTTCAGAAAAATACAGAAAAATAAAAAAATTAAAAAAAAGAGGAAGCTCATAGAAGCAAAACCTTTTAGTGATTTTATAAGTGTACTTTTGGAGACATAATTAATATTTGTAGCTAAATAAAAATAAATTAAATATTAGGAGTACCAAGGTATTAAAGGTATAAAATTCTAGCATCTTGAAGAATTTAGAGTGATTCTGGATGAAATAGAAATATTGATAATACAGATAATTCCATCCTAAACAGAAAAATTTTCTGGCTGGTTTTTGAAATAGCTTGTGGAAATATACATGAATTTTAAGAAGTATTTAAATTACATGATTTCTGTATAAAATTCTCTATCAGTGTTTACTCTTTACATAGCTCCTAGAGTCTAACAAGATAGAGAGACTCCACTAGATGGCTATTCCACATGGGCCAGTGTTTCTTAAAAAGAGACTTTCAGAATACCTGCAATTATGTCACCTACCAATCTCCCAATGAAGATGCATTTTCATCCCGAGTTCTCTGCTTTTCACCTTATTAATTTGTCATTTTGGGTAAACTATGAATTTGTTACTAAATGATGTTTCCTCCTTCCTCAGAAGGAAAATTTTGCAGGTTCATGTACGATCCCTTTCTGTGAAAGCCCTCTCCTATCTCGTGTACCCTTTTATTTTATACAAGTTTGAAGGTTTTTTTCTTACATGTATTTACATCATTACTATCTGAAAAATAATCTGGATAAGTTCCTTACAGCTTCACAAGGGCAGATAATTCTATTGTAGAGAATGTCTGGTGTTTTTTTTTCCTTACAGTTAGGTTGAATTTACTATATAATTTTTATTTATTTTTCTTTAGAGTGCCACAAAGTAAGTCTTCATTCTTTTTTTTTTTTTTTTTTTTTTGTGTGTGTGTGTGTGTGTGTGTGTATGTGACAAAGACAGAGAGAGAGAAAGGGACAGACAGAAAGAAAGGGAGAGATATGAGAAGCATCAATTCTTGTTGTAGCATGTTATTTGTTCATTTACTGCTTTCTCATACATACCTTTACGGGGGGGGGTGGCTACAGCAAACCGAGTGACCCCTTGCTCAAGCCAGCAACCTTGGGCTCAATCTGGTGAACCTTGCTCAAAGCAGATGAGCTTATCAAGCCGGCGACCTCAGGGTTTTGAACCTGGGTCCTCCGCGTCCCAATCCAATGCTCTATCCACTGTGCCACCACCTGGTCAGGTGTAAGTCTTCATTCTTGAAAATATATCAGCTATTTGGAAACATCTGTCATGAGTTTTTACAGCATTTTCTGTAATGACCTAAATATTTCTAATGCTTTAATCATCACATATTCACAAATCCAGTCTAGTCTTATATGTGACTAGTCTCAGATGATAAACAGTAATTTTTCAATATTTATATACCTAATTAGTATAAGAGTTGAGATTAGAAACCTGGTCATATTCTTCAAGAATAATTCTAACATCAAAAATATTAACTATAGTGTCTTAATTTAATTTTTCGCAATTACTGATAGTTTTGTGTGTTTCAAATCTGCCCTTGAAATGGCTTATTCCTGTAGAACAAATTTAAATTTGAACATGTTTATATATAAATCAAATGTTATACTCGATATTTTGGAAGGCTTCATAAATAGGTGGAATGCTCTAAAATTTCTGAATATACTCTTTACTGTGATTAGTGGAAAAAAAGTTGTTCAGAGAGCTGACCTTGATCTGTGCTGTTTAATACATTTATTTCACTGTCTAATTTAGGGTTGCTGTGAACAGCATGAGGCTCTCACTTCCTCAATTTTTTCCATTAAATTTCTGGTAGTTGAATAAAAATTACTAAAAACAATAGAAATACACATCCTCTGTTTCCCATGGCTTGTTATTTTACCCAGATTCTACTCCAGAGTGAAGTGATTATAAAGTTATCTTACTGAAACAATCAATTTAAGGATGAAGAAATGTAGGCATAATTAAGGCAGGGTTTATAATAAATCTCATCACTTGCATAGCATTTGTCTTTCTAGACTTATATGGATCTGTAATGGTCTTATCTTTCCCTCTACATGCCTAATTGGATAATAAGACTTTCTAGGATGATTACAGCTAAAATTATTCAAAAGTAAACTGATAAACCTTTTATATATTAGGAAGATTGTCAAAGATTCTCTTGTCAATGTCTCTATTCAGCTGTCCTGCATTATTTTTTTAGTAACACATTTTCTCTCTCTCCTCTCTCTCTTTCTCTCTCTCTTTCTCTCTCTCTCTCTCTCTCTCTCTCTCTCTCTCACACACACACACACACACACACACACACACACACCACAGTGCCAAACTAAAGTGAAATGCACCAAAATGAAACTCACAACACATAGCAGAGTTCAATTTCAAATGTTGCCTATTGTCAGCTCAGATGCTAAGAGCTCGATTTAATTAAATAATGGGGAAAAAATAGTGTGCAAACACGAAGGCTAAGATGTTAGATAGGATTACATTTTGAACTGTGCACAAATAACAATTCATGACACTCCATCCTTCATGTATTAGAGAACCATCTAAATGCTTTAATCTCTTCAAAGGGGACAATTTGTTTTATGATAATAATGAGTAAATTATTTCTGCATCCCTAAACTTATTGAATCATGTGTGATGGCTTTTGTAATCAGCAATTCTCTTTTTGTTGATAATATAGAGAGAGACCCTTTATAAAACTACACAAAACTCAACTTTATTTTCAAAATAACATTTTAATGTAAGATTTTAAAAATTAATATTTATGCAAAATATACAGTAAGAAAAATTTCAAAACTTAAACGAAGTATCATACTACTTATTTGTCTTTTGTATCATGCTGCAATCTCTGTACGACACTACAGGGGGTCTTCAGGTTACAACACAGTTCTGTTTCTACAACAGTGACATAACCCAAATTTTGCTGTAAGTGAAACACACCTTAGCCGAAGTCACTTACCTATGCTAACACAGTTGTAAAATCATAATCTAGAATGTAAAAACACAATTTAGCCACCAAAAAAATGAAAAGGACATAAATATACTCTACTGTACACTGTACTGTAGTAACAGACAAAAATGACAAAAAAATAGTGTAAAAAATTTTCTTAGCTTTATTCCTGTGATGGGTTTGGACACTGGAAGGGGATTGCAAGGTGGAAGAAAGTGACCTATTAGGAGGAGGGAGCTGGAGAGGCAGGAAAAGCTGCAGAAGGTACTGGAGACACTGGGTCAGGTGAATCAGGATTGCCTAGGAACATGCAGGAGATGTTGGCGATGATTCTAACTGTACTACATCTCAAGAAGCTGCTGATGTAGAGGGTACAAAATCTGTTGCAGGCCTCTCTTCCTTCTTAAAGAATTACTCCAGGCTAGTCTGGAAAGCTAATGACCTCTTCTCTTCTAAAATCTGCCTATAGCATTGCAAGGCATCCATAACAGCTCTGTAGACCTTACTGATTCTGTCATGTCTGCAGGTTCTCAGCCTGAAATTTTGCCAACCAGTCCTTCACCATAGAAATACTTTCTGCAAAACCCTTGGTAGTAAATCTCCTGGGTTCTGGGATTTTTATCCCTTCTTCTTCAATGAGCTGCTTCTCTGGCTGAATGAGGTCCTCAGCAGACAGTTCCTCCCCATGTGATGCCAGTAGCTCTGTGACATCCATTGTGATGGTTTTATTCTTCTCTGAAGCACTACCATCTGAAAACTCTATCTTTCATTTAGGAGCCATGATAAGGGCCAAAAAATCACCAAGAAAAGCAACACAAACGAACACTTGCATTTTTAACAGTCCAAAATGGTAACCGTACTCATATGCCACATTACTGCATATTCTTTTGCCACGTGCAACCAAACTAGTTCACCAATGTAGTCTGTAAGTATGACGCTAACAGATTAAGCCAAAACACTCACTTCTTAATTTTTTTCAGTTTTTATGGGAGTTAGCATCGTAAGCTCTAACCATTGTATGTCAAGACTGTTATAACCTGAGAATGCACTGTACTTAGTGAAAATCAGAGATTTCCAGAATTATTAATTTTGAAAAATACCTGGAGTATATTTGGAATATATTCAGCATAATAATTATTCTAATAAATTTTGGCTTTTGTTTGCCAATTATATTCTATTTTCTACAAAGAAAACTATGTATTTAAATTATAATTGGGTAGCCAATGATAGACTAGTGTACACAAATAGAAAGGAATCATTATTTTTCTCCATGACGTCTGTCATGAAGAGGGAATGAATAGTGATGATTTACTGACAAAACGCAGAACATGAAAGGTTGTATGATCCCCCATGAATCCATTATATGTGTCCCATATATATATATTGCAATTGAACTCACATTTACTGGATACTTGCTACTTTTCAGGTAATAGGACAGGTCTGCGAAGACAACAATTATTAGGGTATGCCCTGGGAACCTCAGTACCTAAAAATCTTATGCAGAAATAGACATTTCTATAACTTACTGCCTGCTTTACTGGAAGAATAATCAAGACAGAGTATGTGCTGCTTCAGAGATGGAGAGATTAATGGTGTCGTTTTGAATGCTTTCAAGCAAAAATAAGCATTTAAATTGTTCCTATGCATATAATAGAAGGGAAATGTTTTTGTAACCAAAAAAACATATCTAAGAAGATAATATCCTATTGTAGTTGTCCATAATACACACTTGCTGTCTGATAGTTTATTATACCAGAGTTTACCTTTATAAGTCAGTTCCCCTTATCTTTTGTATTTCTAAAAATGTTTTTCAATCTCTTTAACTGTCCCCAGGTTACTTTCCAAGCAGACAGACAACGGGATAATGGAGGAAGACCAGAGTTGAGAATTAGTTGAAGGCTAGCACTGTATTCTGTATTTTATATACATTATCTTTTGCAATACACAAATCCAGGAGTGTTAGTTCTGAAACTAAACAAGGAAAACAAAATAAAACTTGAAATATTTTAACATATATGTGTATATATGTATGAATTTATGTAGGCATATCTATATTTACTTTAACTTGAGCTTGGTAAGGTAAGTAACTGTTTGGGAATTGAAGTATATTTTAACTGTTGCAGTTGAAATTAAAATAGAAGGGAAATTAAAATGATCTAATCAATTCTAGCCTCCTATAGACAGGGTTGTGTTTTAAAGAACACTGCCAGAGAATAGAAACCTAGGTCTTCCACTGTGGATAATCCTGGTGCAAACATTCAAGGGTGTGGGTGATATTATGTCACTATTTAACTTCTAATTGGGCACTGTATTCTCTTTGTTGTTTGCCAGTTTAATGCTGGTGGGAAGCTTACTCTGACTTTAGGGTGACAAAAAGGATTTTACCTCTTATTCTTATGTCTTAATTGAAGTTTACCTCTGTGTAAACATTTGGATTGTACATTGTTACCACATGATTGTTGAATGGGATTAACCAAATTAGCTTAATCTGAATATATTTAGAAAGTAAATCTGAGCATATTTAGAAAGCAAATCTGTTAATCTGCTGTACTAAACATGGATTATTTTATTTAACATGTTGAGAGGAAGAAATTCTGTATTTATGATATGTAAAACACGCAACACAGTTTTGACAGAACATTTTTGCATGAGCCAGAGCTCTTTGCCCCTGTTTATTTCCACAGAGGAGAATTGCCTCATATTCATGTCAGAAAGAAAACCCTATCCAGCTTCCTAAAGATTACAGCAATACTCTCTTTCATGACCTAGTTTCCTGGAAAAGCCTTGCCTTCTCAAGCTTCCTGTAATTGCCTTAGGACTTGGCATTTCTTACGTTTGCAAGTAATCTGACATTGTCTGAACCAATGCACAGCTTCAGAAATGGATTCCAAAATCAACTAATTAACTTGTTGCATTAGGCATAAAGGATGATGTGAAAAAAATATATGAATGCATGATTTAATTTCTTTGATAGCATATTTGGAAACTGCACTGGCTATGTTCATTTCATAATTTCTCAACTGAAATATTTTGATATGCTAGGATTCTATGCATTTTAGTGAAATGAATACTACATTATATGTATTTATAATGATAAAATAATGACTAAAAGAATTTAAGAAATTAAAGCCTGGATCCAATTTTTAACAGTAACTTTTTATTAATTCCTTGCTTGAGGGAAAGGAAAAAGATACTTTTGATATTGTACTTCTATTTTAGTGCATCAATATTTTTTTATGATTGGCAATGTACAATTGAGAAAAGCACCTGGACTTTGAGGCCAAATCTTGGCTCCACCATTTATTTATTAACTGGACCCAGTACAGCTTCTCTGAGCATTGTTTTTCTCAAATTGTTTTGAAAGGGTAATAAAATCTGAATCTTTGTGTAGTCATGGACAGAAACTAAAGTAAATAATTGTATGTATAACAGTTAAATTTGTAAATGTGATAGATACTCAATTAGCAAAAGATAATTCAAAAATAAATTTATATTCTTGTATTTTATCATAATCTTTTTTGTATTTTTAAATTTATAAGCACCTTCCTGTCTTTGTAGTTTACGTCTTGTTCTTCTAATGAGCCATACTATCCAAACTGTCACATAGAAATACTATGTTAGAGCTAAGAAAGTGAGATGTAAATTTAATGGTACCATGCAATTAGAAAACCATTTAGTTTTTTTTTTGTTGTTGTTGTTCAATTGCCTGAATGGGGTTTATTTTTAGTTCTTCCTTATTTTAAGGCATTGATGCTTTTAGTACACTTTGATGCTAGGGTGAGACAAAACTATGTCTTTATGATTTATATATTACACTGACATGTATGTTATTACAAATATTATTTAATAAAAATATAGTTTGAATAGTTATAAAACTATTTGTGCATTATTATGTAGATTTTGTCTCAATCTTAGCTTTTTATAAAAGTTGTATCTATAAAGTTAAACCATGTAAACTTGGGAGAGGGAAATGTTTAGAGGATACATAAAAATAAATTTCTGACTGTTACAATCAAAGATACAAGTTATTTTTATTTTAGAAAATTAAATTTAAAGGGGTAACATTAATCAGTAAGAATGCATAGGTTTCAGGTAAACATTTCTATATATTTTGAACTACCGATTATGTTGTGTACCCATCACCCAAAGTCAAATCATTTTCCATCATCATATAGTTATCCCTATTTACTTCTTGCCCACATCTCCTCCACCAAATAACCCTTCTCCTAGTAACCACTTCACTTTTGTCAATGTTCATAAGTCTCAGTTTTATATCCCACCTATGTTGAAATTATACAATTTTTACCTTTTCCTGATTTGCTTATTTTACTCAGAATGTTTTCAAGGTATATCTACATTGCTGTAAATGGCAATATGTCATCAATTCTTATGGCTGAGTAGTTTTTCATTCTATATATGTACATGTTCTTTATTCAATCCTCTGTAAAAGGACACTTTGGTTGTTTCCATGTCTTGTCCACTGTAATGCTGTGATGAACAGGAGGGTACATGTGTCTTTTCATATCAATGTTTTCAAGTTTTAGAGGGAAATACCCAGTAGAGGGATTGCTGGGTCATATGATAATTCCATTCTTATTTTGTGCGTGTGTGTCACTGTGACAGAAACAGAGAGAGAGAGAGGGACAAATAGGGACAGACAGACAAGAAAGGAGAGAGATGAGAAGCATTAATTCTTTGTTGCAGCACCTTAGTTGTTCATTGATTGCTTTCTCATATGTGCCTTGACCAGGGGTCTACAGCAGAGCAAGTGACCCCTTGATCAAGCCAGCGACCTTGGGCTCAAACTTGAGCGCAGGCTATCCAACCAAATAAGCCTGTGCTCAAGTTGGAAACCTTGGGGTTTCAAACCTGGATCCTTCATGTCCCAGTCCAATGCTCTATCCACTGCACCACCACCACCTGGTCAGGTTTCTATTCCTAATTTTTTTAATTGATTTTAATTTATTGTGTTTACATAGATTCTAGTGTTACCCCGATGCATCCCCCCTCCCCTGTTTTCCCCTCAACATCTCCCTTATCCCCCTCCCCATAGTGCCCTCCCCACTTCCCTTCAGGTTTATCCTATCCTATCATCCCCTTTCCCTCTGTCTTCTTTTCTTCTGTCCCTTTGATCCCTCCTCTGTCTCAATTCCATTCCTCAGTTCACATTGTTCATTGGATTCCTCAAATGAGTGAGGTCATATGATATTTTTCTCTTTCTGCCTGGCTTATTTCACTTACATAATAGTTCCCAGGTCTATTCATGTTGTCACAAAATGTAAGATTTCGTTCTTTTTCATGGCCCCATAGTATTCCATTGTATCTACCACTGCTTTTTAATCCACTTGTCCACTGATGGACACAGGCTGTTTCCAGATTTTTACTATTGTGAACAATGCTGCCATAAACATGGGGTGCATTTCTCCTTTTGAAACAGTGCTATGGTGTTCTTGGGATATATTCCTAAAAGTGGGATGGCTGGGTCAAAAGGCAGATTCATTTTTAATTATTTGAGGAATCTCCATACTGTTTTCCACAGTGGCTGCACCAATCTGCATTCCCACCAGCAGTGCAGGAGGGTTCCCTTTTCTCCACATGCTCGCCAGCACTTATTCTGTGTTGTTTTGTTGATGAGCGCCATTCTGAATGCTGTGCTGTGAGCTGATATCTCATTGTGGTTTTAATTTGCATTTCTCTAATGATTAGTGATGTTAAGCATTTTTTCATATGCCTATTGGCCATTTGTATGTCCTCTTTGGAGAAGTGTCTATTCATTTCTTTTGCCCATTTTTTGATTGGATAGTTTATCTTCCTGGTGTTGAGTTTTACAAGTTCTTTATAAATTTTGGTTATTAACACCTTATCAGATGTATAATATTATCAAATATGTTCTCCCATTGTGTAGTTTGTCTTTTTATTCTGTTCTTATTGTCTTTAGCTGTGCAAAAGCTTTTTAGTTTGATATAGTCCCATTTGTTTATCCTGTCTTTTATTTCACTTGCCCATGGAGATAAATCGGCAAATATATTGCTGTGAGAGATGTCAGAGAACTTACTGCCTATGTTTTCTTCTAAGATGCTTATGGTTTCACGGCTTACATTTCAGTCTTTTTTATTCATTTTGAGTTTATTTTTGTGAATCGTGTAAATTGGTGGTCTAGTTTCATTTTTTTGCAGGTAGCTGTCCAATTTTCCCAACCATTTGTTAAAGAGGCTATCTTTACTCCATTGTATGCTCTTACTTCCTTTATCAAATATCAGTTGTCCATAAAGGTGTGGGTTTATTTCTGGGTTCTCATTTCTGTTCCATTGATCTATATGCCTGATCTTGTGCCAGTACCAAGCTGTTCTGGGTACAATTAGAGTTCTCTATTCTTAAATTTTTAAAGAAACACTATATTTTCTTCCATAGTAGCTGTACTAGCTTACAATAATTAATAAGGATTCCTTGTTCTTCACAGCCTATTCAACATTTGTTATTACCTGCCTTATTGATACAAGCCAATCTAACAGATGTGAGGTGATATCTCATTGTAGTGTTGATTTTCTTTTTTTTATAAATACATTTTTATTAATTTTAATAGGGTGACATCAACAAATCAGGGTAAATATATTCAAAGAAAATATGTCCAGGTTATCTTGTCATTCAATTCTGTTGCATACCCATCACCCAAAGTCAGATTGTCCTCCATCACCCTCTATCTAGTTTTCTTTGTGCCCCTCCCCTTCCCCTCCCCCTCTCCCTCCTTCCCTCCCCCCACCCCTTGTAACCACCACTCTCTTGTCCATGTCTCTTAGTCTCGTTTCTATGTCCCACCAATATATGGAATCCTGCAGTTCTTTTTTTTTTTCTGATTTACCTATTTCACTCTGTATAATGTTATCAAGATCCCACCATTTTGTTGTAAGTGATCCGATGTCATCATTTCTTATGGCTGAATAGTATACCATGGTGTATATGTGCCAAATCTTTTCTCTGATAGCTAGTGAAGATTAGCATCTTTTCCTATATCTGTTGGCCAATTGGATGTCTTCTTGGGTAAAGTGTTTGTTGAGATTCTCTGTTTTTTATTGGATTGTTTGCTTGTTTGTTGCTGAGCTTTGTAATTTCTTTATATATGTTGGGTATTAACCAAATATTGGAACTGGTGTTGGTAAATATTATCCCCCATTTGGTTGGTTGCCTTTTTGTTTTGTTGTCAGTTTCTTTTGCTGTGCAGAAGCTTTTCAGTTTAATATACTGTAGTCCTATTGACTTATTTTTGCCTTTACTTCTCTTGCTTTGGTGTCAAATTCATAAATTGTTTTTCTACAACCAAGGTCCATGAGTTTAGTTCCCATGTTTTCTTTTATGTAATTTATTGTTTCAGATCACATACTGAGGTATCTGATATATTTTGAATTAGTTCTTTTGCAGGGGGGACAATTTATAATCAATTCTCTTCTTTTTTATTTTTCTTTTTTTTTTTTTTTTGCATGTGGCTTTCCAATTTTGCTAGTACCATTTATTGAAAAGGCTTTCTTTTCTCCATTGTATGGTTTTGGCTCTTCTGTCAAAGATTATTTGTCCGTGTATATGTGGGTTTATTTCTAGGCTCTCGATTCCATTTCATTGGTCTGTATGTCTGTGTTTCTGCCAATACCATGCTGTTTTGATTATCTTGGCTCCATAGTATAATTTGAAGTCAGGTAGTATGATACTTTCAGGTTTATTCTTTATTCTCAGAATTTCTTTGACTATTGGGGATTTTTTTTATATTTTCATGCAAGCCTGGTAATTTTTTTTCTATTTCTTTAAAAAATGACATTGAGATTTTTATGGGATTGCATTAAATTTTTATATTGCTTTGGGTAAAATGGCCATTTTATCTAAGTTGATTCTTCCAGTCGATGAACATGGAATCTTTTTCCATTTCATTATGTCTTTTTCAATTTCTTTCAGTAATGTTTTGTGGTTTTCAGTATATAGGTCATTCACATCCTTTGATAAGTTTATTTATAGATACTTCATATTTTTGTTGTTGCAATTGTAAAAGGAGTTGTTTTTTGTTTGTTTTTTTTTAGTTTATTTTCCAAAGTTTCATTTTTGGCATATAGAAAAGCAGTAGACTTGCATATATTGACTTTGTATCCTCTAACTTTACTATATTAGTTTATTGTTTCTAACAGTTTTTTTTAAATAGAATCCTTGAGGTTTTCTTTATACAGGATTGTGTTATCTGAAAAAAAGCAATACCTATACTTCTAATTCCCCAATATGGATGCCTTTCATTTTTTTTCTTTTGCCTGATTGCTTTCACTAAAACTTCCAGAATGATGTTGTATAAGAATAGAGATCATGACCAGCCTTGTCTTGGTCCTGATTTTAGAGAAAGAAACTTCATTTTTTCACCTTTCAGTATATTAGCTAATGGTTTGTCATATACAGCTTTTGTTATGTTGAAGTACTTTCCTTCTACATTCATTTTATTGATGGTTTTAAACATAAAGTTATGTTGTATCTTAATTGAATGCCTTTCTTGCATTTATTGATAAGATAATATATATTTTTTTGTTTTGTTGATGTGGTATATTATGTTGATTATTTTAGGTATGTTGAATCATTCTTGTGCTCCTGGAATGAGTAATATTGATCATGTTATATTTTTTTAATGTGTTGAATTCGATTTGCTAGTATTTTGTTTAGAATTTTTGCATCTGTATTCTTTAGAGATATTGATCTGTAGTTTTCTTTTTTGTGTGTTGTGTTTGTCAGGTTTTGGTGTGAGGGTTATGTTGACCTCATAAAATGTGATAGGGAGTAGTGCTTCTTCTATGTTTTGGAAGACTTTGAGAAGGATAGAAACCAAATCTTTGCATTTTTGGTAAAATTCACTAGTATAGCCATCTGGTCCTGAACTTTTATTTCTGGAATGATATTGGATAGTTGTTTCCATTTTCTCTCTGCTTATGGGTCTATTGAGGTTCCCCACATCTTTGTGACTCAGTTTACAAAGATTGTATAGCTCTAGGAACTTATCTATTTTTTCTAGATTATTGAAGTTGGTGGCCATTAGAATACTAATCTTTCATAGTATTTTACTATGATCCTTTATATCTTTGGTGATTTCTTCTCTGTCACATTCTTTCTCTTTTTTTTTCTTAGTACATCTACTTAGCAGTTTGTCAATTTTATTGATTTTTTTCAAAGAAATAAGCCTTTGTTGTATTAATTATTTTCTATAGTTTTTGTTTTCTATTTCATTTAGTTCTGTTCTAATTTTTACTATTTCCTTTTTCTGCTGACTTTGTGCTGCTTTTGTTCTTTTTCTAGATTTTAAGATGTGATGTTAGATTGTTTACTTGGGATCTCTCTTGTTTCTTGATATAATCCTATAATGATATAAACATTCTTCTTATTACTGCTTTAACTGTACCCCAGAAATTTTGATATATTGTGTTGTTATTAATTATTTGTTTGAATAGGCTCTCCATTCACCTTTTCCCTCTCTTCTTCCCCTGATATTCCCATTATTCTTATATACTCCTTCTGATGTAGTCAGATGATTTTTGTAGAGCTCTCTCATTTATTGTTTTAAATTGTGAGTCTGTCTCTTCTTCTCTCTGTAGCATCTCTAGTTGCCTATTTGATGTCACTGATTCTTTTCTCTATCTGGCCTGGTCTA
This sequence comes from Saccopteryx bilineata, assembly GCF_036850765.1. Taxonomy (NCBI): domain Eukaryota; kingdom Metazoa; phylum Chordata; class Mammalia; order Chiroptera; family Emballonuridae; genus Saccopteryx; species Saccopteryx bilineata. The sequence goes on along the minus strand of NC_089498.1, from coordinate 55,466,020 downwards.
TTAGCTAAAATTGGTAGCTTATTTTTTAATTCATATATTGAATTCTTCATCTCTGTTTTTAAAGTTTTAATCTCTTTAGTGAATTACTTATTTTATTCATTAATTTGTTTTTTTGAGCTCATTAAATTGGTTATCTATGTTTTCTCACATTTCATTGAGTATTTTTAGAACTTTATTTTGAATTCTGTATCATTTAACTCCAAGGTTCCCATGTCACCGAACTTGCTTTCTGGAGATTTTTCATCTTTTTCTGTCTTGTGTTGCCATGGTATTTCATTTATTCTTCTCTCATGGCATTTAAGAGTGATATCGTTAAGAACTCTAACAACAACAAAAACCAATAAACTTTAAAAGTGAAAGTGAAAGTATAAATATTTTTAAATAATGACAAGTAAAAAAGACAAACCACAAAAAAGCAAAGAGCAAAAACCAAAAAAAAAAATTAAAAAAGACTCAGAAAATATAAGGATAAGACATATAAAAATTAAACGAAATAGCCTGACCTGTGGTAGCGCAGTAGATCAAGCGTCAACCTAGAATGCTAAGGTCGCCGGTTCAAAACTCTGGGCTTGTCCGATCAAGGCACAAATGGGAATCAATGCTTTCTGCTCCTACCTCCCTCCCTTCTCTCTCTCTCTCTCTCTCTCTCTCTCTCTCTCTCTCGTCTCTAAAATAAATAAATAAAAATAATTTTAAAATAATTAAATGAAATAAAAGTCAAAGGAAGAAAAATATATTTTAGCTTTGAGAGGCTTTTCTGTTTTCTTCCAATAGGTCTTGCTATGTTACAAGTTTTATATCCTGGGCTCACCTCTGCTGTGTTGTTGCTGTCACAATGGTGTAGACAGGACTGCTGTTTTGTTGGTGGGTGGGGCATGTTGTGAGGACTTTAAAGCCGTGGCTTTACAACTTTACAACCTTATCAATGGTTATCTCAGCCCCCCAAGTCCTTCTCCCCAGTGTCTCCACAGACCAGGTACCAGATACTGACCACCTGTTTTCTTCAGGGGAGAGAGTGGCTCTGGATAGGTAGCTGTAGGTTCAGTCACTGCCAATCTCTGTACCCTGCAAGGTGAGGGAGGTGGGATATGGGAAGCTAGGGGGCCGCACTTTGGTTTGCTGGGCTGTAGGCATATTGCAGGAACACTGGCCATGACTCCTTGTTCTGCCACACTTTGATTTTGTGTCTCCCCCTAAGCCCCTCAATCTCACTGCTCCTCCTGGCAGAAGGAGAACCAGTCACTTCAGGCCTCCTTCTCCATATCCCCAGCAGACAAAATCCAGACAATCAAGCTTCCTTACTTACCATAGTCCTAACAGAGAAAACAAACAAAAAAAAAACAGTCACTCTGGGCTTTCCTCCTCTGTAGAGGACCAGCGGACAAAATCCTGGACAGTGTGGGCTTCTCTCCTCTGTGGAACTGACCATGAGTGCACCTTATCTTCCACCATCCCTTCTCAGCCCTTCCCACCTTTAGTCCATTCAGTGTGTGGATCTTTCAGGCAAGCCTGCCAGCTCAGCTGGGGTTTCTTTTCTGTGTTATAGATTTTTACTTTGTTGATATGAGCTATCTCTCACACTGTCATTACTCTGACCAAAGATATGTTATAATTAAATATCCTCTACTTTGGTTATATTAGATACAATATAAAATTCTATTGAATGCATTAGCTAAACTATAACTACAAAATGAACATAAATTATTTCAGAGGTTTCTTTATCCATTTTAAGATTTAAGCTTGAGATTTTAAAGTTAAACAGAATAATACTAAGAAATTAACATTAAATATACTTCCACTGTAGATCATCTAATAATTTTTATGAAGCATAAGTTAACTAGAAGAAAAAAAGAAAGACAAGGATAAGGATTTCTAATTTTGCCTTGTTTTTATTTTTTTTTTAATTTCAGAGCATACATTTTTTTCCTTGACATATATCAAATTCAATAAAAGTGATAAACTGAGACATCACTATCTTGTTAAAAACAATAGAATAGCACCATAGGCAAAGCCAAGCAAAACGTGTGTTTTAAAAAAGGCAATTATTATTTATACCATAATGGTAATACTGTTTGTTTGGCTAGAGGGCACTGAGAATAAGTGGCTCTGGTGTTGTCAATTATACACCTGGGATAGGCAGCTTATTGTTTTATGGGTATTGTGGGAGAGACTAAACTCTCTATATTGTTCTGAAAAATGTCCCCCATATGTGTGGTTTTGCTTTTTGCAATTTCAGTTACTCGCAGTGAACCTCTGTCTAAAAATATTAAATAAAAGTTTAAGAAACAAACCATTCATAAGGTTTAAATTACACACAGAGTAGCAAAGCTTCACACTGTCCCAGTCCTGCTTAGGATGTAAGTCATCCCTTTTTCCAATGTATCTACCCTGTCATGCTACTCATCTGCTAGTCACTAGCTGCTGTGTGAGTTATCAGACTGACTGTACAGGTATCACAGTGTTTGTGTTCAAGTAACATTTATTTTACTTAATATAGGCCCCAAAGCACAAGATAGTGATGTTGGCAATTCAGATATGCCAAAGAGAAGTCATAAAGTGTCTCTCTTAAGTGGAAAAGACAAAATTATCCACCTTATAAAGAAATTTTAAAAGAATATATACTGAGGTTACCAAGATCCACAATAGACAAATTTTCTGTCCATGAAATTATCTAGTTTATAATACAATTTATTATAGGGGTATGTGTGTATTGGTACTGTCCATGATTTCATAGATCCCCTGGGGATCTTGAAATGTAACCCTCCTGATGATAAGGGGTTGGGGGACTACTGTAAAACTACCATATTCACTCTAAGGAAGAAACAACATCATTGTAGCCTTAGCTAGTAGAAGACTGAGTAATCATGAATTTGATACATTTTCCTTAACAAATGAATAAAAAAGTTAATTTCAATTTACATAGAGGTAATAAATCTTTGCAAACCACTAACTTAAACACTTAGAAGATTGTAAAATCTGTCATTTTACTTTCAGAAGAGTTATATATATATATTTAGTTGTTTGATGATGTTAGGCACTTCCCACACAAGGTACACTATAGTGTCAATTATATTACCATAATTTTACTTGTTTCATAAACACTCTCCTTCTTCCTTTGTACTACCCACCAACATCTTTAGAAAAGATACTATTTTCCCCTGTATTTGAATAGTGAAGGACAATGAAAATACTTATAAATATTTGCCAACAAGAAACCAAAGGATGAGATACAAGTCATTATTTGTTGAGTAGCTTGGGCTCTGTGCTACATGTGCTGTGAAGATAATTGTTTTAACAGGTGAGGAGGAACCTGCCACTTAGGAGTTAGAGCAGCAAAGTACACAATACCCAGTGACTATACAAACTGCATTAAAAGTGCATGTATAGCTGTCTCTAAAACCCAAGTTTTTTTTTTCTTGCCTTTCCTTCATTTATAGAAATAAATGGCTAATGATAAAGTGAAACCAGAGCTCAGGCATGCATTGAACTTATAATGCTATTTATCAAGAACAGATTACAGCCAATTTGGGGAAAATAGGAAACTATGCCTCCTCAGTCATGGCATTGATACTTCACTATGGAAATACTGCATCTCTTGGTTTATAGTGCCATTGTATCATTTACTTAAAATAAGGTAACAAGACATGAGTCCATATTTGATTTTCTTATCCTACATGATGACACATAAATTCATGTTTTAAATTTATTGATTATGCCCAGTGACTCAATATGAAGATATAAAACATAATCTATTACTGGAATATAAATAACAGTGGCATTTTTATTTTGTTTTGTTTTAGTCTCTTTAAATTGTTGTTTGTGAATTTGTGCCTGGGATTTTATCAGCTTGATGAAGAATGCTTAATATTTTATTATTAAAAAGATTTGGCTGGATTTTATCAATATAGATATCTGGTAAATTAGATTAACAGATAATTATCTTAAAGATCTTTAAGCAATTAGAAAGTTGCAATTTGTTGCAGAAAAAATTAATCTTTATTGCTTCTCAGTAAAATTAAATATCTTCCAAATATGTTTATTATTTATAAAGAGAGAAAATAAATTTTCTACAATTTATTCCTAGAAGTTGATAGTGGATGTAATTAGACATATTTGAACATGTATTAAATGTAAAAGAAATAGCGATGAAGATTTCACCCTTACTTTCAAAACAATTTATTAGAAGAGGTGATCAGGTTCATCACAGTGTATATGACAAGCATTATCATGTCATTTTCAGTGGGATTTTTCTGCAGAAGCAATAAATATATCAATCATATAAGGACTTAATAGGAGCTTTAAAGTAGAATTTAGTTAAACTGCAATGACTATATATTGGAAAATATGATGCTTAAAGTATAATAAAATCTCTACAATTATATGCTCACAAAACAGGTAATACTTGTGTATGTGCGTTAATTGCTAAAAAGATAGAGAATAATACTATATTATAATCTATGTTCTTGATAAATCCAGTTATTGGCATGTATATTATCATTAGATGATGAAATTATCTCTTTTAAACATCAAAATCTAGATTTGAAAGCAGTATTAGAGGTATTTTAAGTAAACTTGATTGATAAGTCTCTGATATAAAAGTTTTATGAAATCATTTAAGAAAACTTTAACCTTGATGCTCTTGCTTTGTTCAGTTTAATGTGTACTTGATGGTTGTAATCACAAGGCTTAGATACAAATGATATCTTTCTTTGTGGATGCAAAATCTAGTGCTATGTCTTTTATAATTGCTTCCTAATGAAACTAGAATGTTGCATGTTGACTAATGCCATTCTAATTCTCTCATTACAAGCTAAAGGGAAGTGCTCTTAAGAAGCTTAGCAAAATGTTCTGTGAGAGAACTTTCCTATATCAGAACTGAGGATGAAGGGAGCCGCTTAAAGTCAACATCTGCTCTCTGTTCCTATAGCAGTAAACCTGACAACTAGAGCGACTTATTGTCGTCATTCTATCTATTTCCACGTGTCCTTTTTATTAAAGTAGATAGGGATATTTTGGTAATTTGTTTTTTTTAAAAAACTTGACAGAAATGTTTCTAATGTCAAAAATAATTCTGAAGGAGACTGAGGAATATGAAGTACCCAGGTATTTTCTTGTTTGTAAAATAAAAAATTAATTTTGTCCTTTACAAATTTAAATTTGTTTGAATATTTTTTCCGTATTGAGAAGTGGGGCGGGGCAGAGAGGCAAATTTTCGCGTTTCCACATGAGCCCTACCGGAATCCACCCAGCATGCTCACCAAAGGACGATGCTTGGACCCTCTGGGGCATTGCTCCACTGCAATTGGAGCCATTCTAGCACCTGAAACAGAGGCCATGGAGCCATCCGCAGTGGCTGGGCCAATTTGCTCCAGTGGAACCTTGACTGCGGGAAGGGAAGAGAGAGAGAGAGAGAAAGAGAGAGAGAGAGAGAGAGAGAGAGAGAGAGAGAGAGAGAGAGAAAGGAGAGGGGGAAGAGTGGAGATGCAGATGGGTACTTCCCCTGTGTGCCCTGGCGGGGAATCCAACCTGAAACTTCCACATGCCGGGCCAATGCTCTACCTCTGAGCCAACTGGCCAGGGCCACTTGTTTGAATTTTTAAAAATTTAATTTTAAAACAAGTTTAATTTTTTTTACTAACTTAAATATAGCCTTAACCAAAAGCAAACATCATTTAAGAATTTGTGCAAATCTTCCCCTGGTTCCCCCTATTCCATAACGCAAACTGCTTCTACCCACTCACTCAGTATTCTTTCCCTACCCTAGTCATTTTCACCCTTGAAATTTATTACCTATCCTATTATATATCATTTACTAGTTTAGTGCTTATTGTCTATTTTCTGTATTGCTATATTGTAATTGCCAGATTACAAGATTTAATTTTTTTTAGTGAGGGGCAGGAAGTCAGGAAAGCAGAGAGAAAGACTCCTGCATGTGCCCTGATCAGGATTCACCTACAGGGCAATGTTCTGACCATCTGGGCCACTGCTCTGTTGCTCGGCAACCAAGCTGTTTCAGTGCCAGAGGTCAGGCCATGAAACCATCCTCGGCACCCAGGGCCAACTTGCTTGAACCATTTGAGCCATGGCTGTGGGAAGAGAAAGGAGAAAGGAAAAGAGAAGAGGGAAAGAGGGTGGAGAAGCAGATGGTTGCTTCTTCTGTGTGCCCTGACCAGGAATCAAACCCAGGACTTCCACACGCCAGGCAGATGCTGTGCTACTGAACCAAAAGATTTTTATCAATTGTTTACTGATGTAAACAATTGATAAAACAAAAATTTTCGAGTGCCTAGAAAATTTTCAGAAACAAAATCTATAGATTGATCAATAAATATGTATTAAATTAACAAACAAATAAACTATTTAAACAATTAGTAACAAAACACCAAGCTGTAAGAAACTTAATTTTTTATGTTTTCAATGGGAATATATATTTGAAAAATGTCACTTGTTTGATAAAAAGTAACAAGAATACAAATAGATATTAATTTTTCTTTAATCATGAACTGTAAGTAAACCATTTCAGTGGTAGATTTAAAAACATTTAAATTTGTTTTGCTTGCTCTTAACTTTCACTGGAGAACAAAGATAAAACTATTGAGTCACAGATAAGTTTTTATTTTTGTATCCTTATAATGAATAATAAAATTTAAAAAATATTGAGCTAAAACATTAAATATTTTAAAAATACCTTATGGGAAACAATTTCAGCATCAGATCTTTTCATCGTCTAAACATTAGGACATAAGTAAGATTCAATTTATATTCATCTGATTTCCACAGATAAACTTTGTAAGTCAGCAAATGAATTATTTGCAGGTACTTTATACAGTTAAATTTCTTTTAATGTATTTTTTAAAAAGTGACAGTAGTTTCTATTGTGATTGGAACTAATTCCAGTCCTGTTACAAATGTGCTACATGACCTTAAAAATTACACTCTTTCAAAGCATCATTTTACAACCTTTAAAATGTGAGGTTTAATTTCTATGCCGTCTGAATTTTCATCTGCTTCTAAGATTATATGCCTATGTGTCTTCTAATTCCAAAATTGTGTATTTCTTCTTCACTATATGTGATCTTGTTTCTATGGTAATTACAGTATTAAGAAATACATCTATATTTATTTTTAATTTACTCTTTCTAAATTTTTAAAAAGTGAACATATACTGGAGCAATAGTTTTAAAATTAAACACAAGTTTATACCACATATATCTATATGTTAAAATATATTGTATATAATATATTTTAAAGATATTTTTATAAAACATATTTTTACTTATAAATATATATTTTATATATTAAAGATAAAAATGTTTCTGTGATGTTTGCCTTGGAACTATAGTTTTACATGGAATGTGCTATCATATTTCCCAGGGGCTTGCTTTGTTCTAAGTACTGAATTAGGTATTTTAACTTCCACTATCTCATCTACTGAGATAAGTTAGAGTTGTCAAAAAATAAAAATAAATAAAAAATAAAAAAGAAACTAACAATTTTAGGGGCAATATATTGTTAATATGATCTTCTATTAACTTATATAAATATATTTTGCTTAAATATTTGGTTCTAGTTGTCCTGGCCAGTTGCCTCAGAGGTAGAGGGTCAGCCTGGCGTGTGGATGTCTGGGGTTTGATTCCCAGTCATGGCACACAGGAGAAGTGACCTGCTTCTGCACCACATTACCCTTCTCTCTCTCTCTCCCTCTCTCTTTCTTCCCCTCTTACAACCATGGCTTCATTGGTTCAAGTGCATTGGCCCCAGACACTGAGGATGGCTCTGTAGAACCTCCAACTCCAGCAGTAAAATTAGCTCAGTTGTGAGCATGGCCACAGATGAGCAAAGCTTCAGCCTCAGATGGGGGTTGTTGGGTGAATCCCAGTTGGAGTATATGTGAGAGTCTGTCTTTCTATCTCCCCTCCTCTCACTTGGAAAAATAAATAAATAAATAAATAAATAAATAAATAAATAAATAAATATTTTGTTCCAAAGCCAACACAAATAATTTTACTTTTTTCAAGATATGAAATATAATGCTAAACAAATTATTGTTGCCACCATTTTGCCCCAAACATTATATTAATCTTTTCCAAAAGACCAATTATTGTACAGTGAAATGTACAACTCTTGAATTTTTAAATAAATAAACATATTGAGTATATGTATAGTAAAGAGGACATTTTTCTATAAGCTTTTATTTTTTAGCTATAACTACTGTATATGTATTTAATTTCTATATTTAAGTATATTTATTGTCCACTTTAGGTAAAACATCTCATTTATCAAACCTAACCTACATTCCTTATGTATTATATTTATATTCATTGTGATTTGAAGAATTAGCTTCCAAAATGATCCAATATTTAGACCTGAGAACTTTGTTAATACAAAATTTAATTAGAAATAACCTTTTTAATGGCATAGACACAAATTTTATTTGCTCTGTCTATAATAACATAAAGAGCAAGTATAAAAATTACCCAATGTCATAAGAAAATATTTAATGATTAGCAATAATTTTTCCTTAATTATATAACTTTGCTCAGATTCACATTTGAAAATGCATTTGACTCATCAGTTCTTTTCATTTACAGGAACTTGCAAATGTCATATTTCTTAATACTATGCTAATGAACTACAGATAAGGTACAGTATGTATTATTTTATTTTGAATTTCAGATTTAAAGTACATTTCAATAATTTAATAAATGAGAGTTTATCTCATTAAAAAAACCAAATAATTGTTGCTTTTGGGATCCAAGTTAAACCATCATCTATTTGTTGGCAATTACTTTGTGGTTATTCTTTTATTATATTGAAACCCACTTGTATGGACATGTCTAACATTTACAGCTTTTCTCAAGTATCGGTTATTTGCAGTAAAAAAAAAAAAAGTGATTGACTTAGTTTTCTGACAACCAACAAAGATTTTCTTGTTTAATATCAAAAGGCAAACGTGATGAGGCAGCTGATCCACTTAAAGGACCACAGGTTGTAATATTTGTTCAAATTCAATAATCAAATGTACAATCCTATGGAAAGTTTAAATGTATCAATGTCAGAAAAAACATAAAATCTAAACTCTGAGTGTGGAGTGATATTAAGAGACTGAAAGAATTTATTTAAAAAAATACATAGCTCCTTATTCTTAATGTCTAATGATTTAGGTGTATCATTTAAAATGAATAATGTTAGTGTTTAAGTATTATCCCTGACTATACATTTTTTAATTTTATTTAGAAAATTAACTTTAACAAGGTGACATTGATCAATAAGAGTACATAGGATTCAAGTGAGCATTTCCATAGCATTTGAAATGTAGATTATGTTGTATACCCATTACTCAACATCAAATCACATTCTGTCACCTTATATTTGTCCCGCTTTCCAAGTTTCTGCCCACCCCTTCACCCCTCCCCATTCCCTCAAGTCCTCTTCCCCTCCAGCATATTCCCTTCCCCCTGGTAACCACTTCACTTTTCTCTATAAGTCTCAGTTTTATATCCCACTATGTGTGAAATCATATAGTTCTTAGCTATTTGGATTTACTTCTTTAACTCAATATAATGTTCTCAGGATCCTTCCATGTTGTCATAAATGTCACTCTATCATTGTTTCTTATGGCTGAGTAGGATTATATTGTATATATGTAACATGTCTTCTTTATGCAATTTTTTATTGTGGGACACTTTGGTTGTTTCCATGACTTGACCACTATGAATAATACTGTGATCAATATGAGGGTGCATGTGTCTTTACCTACCAATATTTTTGAGTTTGGGGGTAGATATGCACTAGAGATATTGCTGGGTCATCTAGTAGTTCTAGTCTTAATTTTTTGAGGAACCACTATAACTTTTTCAATAATGGTTGTACTAATTTGCATTCCCACCAGCAATAAATGAGGGTTCCTTTTTTTCCACAGCCTCTCCAACACTTGTTATTTCCTATCTTGTTTATAATAGCTAATCTAACAGGTATGAGGTGGTATCTCATTATAGTTTTGATTTGCATTTCTCTAATAGCTAATGAAGATGAGCATATTTTCATATATCTGTTGGCCATTTGTATATCCTCTTGGGCAAAGTGTCTGTTCAGGTTTTCTCCCCATTTATTAATGGATTGTTTGCTTATTTGTTGCTGAATTTTTTGAGTTTTTTATATAATTTGGAAATTAACCCCTTATCGGAGCTGTTGGTTGCAAATACCATATCCCATTTACTTGGCTGGCTATTTGTTTTTTGTCACTTTCTTCTGCTGTGCAGGTGTTATTTTGATATAGTTGCACTCAATTAGTTTTGCCTTTGGGGTCAAATTCATAAATTGTTCTTTTTTTTTTTTTTTTTTTGGATTTTTCTGAAGCTGGAAGTGGGGAGAGACAGTCAGACAGACTCCCGCATGCGCCCAACTGGGATCCACCCGGCACGCCCACCAGGGGGCGACGCTCTGCCCACCAGGGGGCCATGCTCTGCCCCTCCAGGGCATCGCTCTGTTGCGACCAGAGCCACTCTAGTGCCTGGGGCAGAGGCCAAGGAGCCATCCCCAGTGGCCAGGCCATCTTTCCTCCAATGGAGCCTTGGCTGCCGGAGGGGAAGAGAGAGACAGAGAGGAAGGAGAGGGGGAGGGGTGGAGAAGCAGATGGGCGCTTCCCCTGTGTGCCCTGGCCAGGAATCGAACCCAGGACTTCTGCACACCAGGCTGACGCTCTACCACTGAGCCAACTGGCCAGGGCCCATAAATTGTTCTTTACAGCCAAGTTCCATGAGCTTAGAACCTATGTTTTCTTCTATGTAATTTATAATTTCAGGTCGTATATTAGGTCTTTGATTCATTTTGAATTATTTTTTTGTGCAGGAGGACAAACTGTACTCAAGTTTTATTCTTTTGCATGCAGTTTTCCAATTTTTCCAGCACCATTTATTGAAGAGGTTTTTTTTCTCCATTTTGTGTTCTTGGCTCCTTTGTCAAAGATGATTTGTTCATATATACGTGGTTTTATTTCAGGGCTCTAAATTCTGTTCCCATTGGTCTGTATGTTGTTTTTCTGCCAATACCATGCTGTTTTGATTATTGTGGCTCTGTAGTATAATTTGAAGTCAGATGATGTGATACCTCCAACTTCATTCTTTTTCCTCAGTATTGCTTTGGCCATTTGGATGTTTTATGGTTCCACACAAGCCTGGTAACTTTTTGTTTTATTTACTTTTTTTGTGACAGAGACAGAGAGAGGGAGATATAAGGACATGCAGACAGAAAGGGAGAGAAATGACAAGCATCAGTTCTTCATTGCAGCACCTTAGTTGTTCATTGATGGCTTTCTCAGATGTGCCCTGACCTAGGGGCTACAGCAGATCAAGTGACCTTTTGCTCAAGCTAGTGACCTTGAGGTCAAGATGGTAAGCCTTGCTTAAAGCAGATGAGCCCATGGTCAAGCCAGCGACCTCAGGGACTCAAACCTGGGTCCTCCACATCCCCATCCTATGCTGTATCCACTGCACCACTGCCTGGTCAGGCTGTTTTATTTCTTTAAAAATGACATTTGGATTTTTATGAGGATTGCTTTAATTTTTATATTGCTTCAAGTAAAACGGTCATTTTAACTAGGTTTATTTTTCCAGTCCATGAAAATGGAATATTTTCCCATTTCATATATCTTTTTCAACTTCTTTCAATAATGTTTTATAGTTTTCAGTATATAGGTCCTTCACATTCTTTGTTAAGTTTATTCCTAGATACTTCATTTTTTGTTGTTGTTGCAATTTTAAAAGGAATGGTTGATTTATATTTTAGTTTATTTTTCAAAGTTTTATTGGTGGCATATAGAAAAACAGTAGACTTTTGGATATTGGTTTTGTATTCTTCAACTTTATTGTATTGTTTCTAATAGTTTATTGATGATGTCTTTGGGGTTTTCTATATACAAAATTATGTCATTGTAGAAAGTGATACCTTTACTTCTTTTTTTCCCTATATGGATGCCTTTTATTCCTTTCTCTTGCCTGATTGCTCTGGCTAAAACTTCCAGAACTATGTTGAATCAGAGAGAAGAGAATGGGAAACCTCGTTTTGTTCCTGATTTTAGAGAAAAAACCTTCATTTTTTTCACCATTTAGTATGATATTACCTGATGATTTGTCATATATGCTTTTATTATGTTGAAGTAATTTTCTTCTATTCCAATTTTATTGTTTTAAACATAAAAGGTATTATATCTTATCAAATGCTTTTCTACATCTGTTGATAGAATCATATGTTTTTTTATTTCTTTTTATTTTGTTGATGTGGTGTATTATGTTGATCAATTTCCATATTTTCAATCATCCTTATGGTCCTGGAATAAATCCCACTTGGTCATGGTGTATTATTTTTTTTAATGTGTTATTGTATTAGATTTGCTAGTATTTTGTTTAGGATTTTTGCATCTGTATTCATTAGAGATATTGGTCTATAGTTTTCTTTCTTTGTGTTGTCTTTGCCAGGTTTTGATAGAGGGTTATGTTGTCCTTATAAAATGTGTTGGGAAATATTACTTCTTTTATTTTTTTGGAAGTCTTTGAAAATAATAAGTACTGAATCTTCTTTGAATGTTTGATGGAATTTATTAATTTAACCATCTGGTCCTGAATTTTTGTTTTAGGGGAAGTTTTTGATAGTTGTTTCTATTTTCTCCCTGATTCTATGTCTATTTAGGTTCTCCAATTTTTCTAGGAATTTATCCATTTCCTCTAGGTTGTTGAATTTGGTGGAATATAATCTTTCATAATATTCTACTATGATCTTTTGTATATCTGTGCTGTCTTTGGTAATTTCTCCAGTTTCAATACAGATTTTAATTATATGAGTCCTTCCTCTTTTTTCCTTAGTGAGTCTACCAGTGATTTGCTGATTTTATTAATCTTTTCAAAGAACCAGCTCTTTGTTATATTAATTTTTTCTATAGGATTTTTTGTTCTATATTTCCTTTTATTCTGCTCTAATTTTTAATATATCCTTTCTTCTGCTTACTTTGGATTGCCTTTGTTCCTTTTTCTTCTACTTTCTTAAGATGTAATGTTAGATTGTTTACTTGGGATCTCTCTTGCTTCTTTTTTTTTTTTTTTTTGCATTTTTCTGAAGTTGGAAACGGGGAGGCAGTCAGAGAGACTCCTGCATGCGCCCAACCGGGATCCACCCAGCATGTCCACCAGGGGGCAATGCTCTGCTCATCTGGGGTGTTGCTCTGCCCATCTGGGGCATTGCTCTGCCGCAATCAGAGCCATTCTAGCGCCTGAGGCAGAGGCCACAGAGCCATCCTCAGCACCAGGGCAAACTTTTGCTCCAATGGAGCCTTGGCTGCGGGAGGGGAAGAGAGAGACAGAGAGGAAGAAGAGGGGGAGGGGTGGAAAAGCAGATGGGCTCTTCTTCTGTGTGTCCTGGCTGGGAATCAAACCCAGGACTCCTGCACACCAGGCCGACGCTCTGCCACTGAGCTAACTGGCTAGGGCCTCTCGTTTCTTGATGTAAGCCTGTAATGATATAAACATTCCTCTTATTACTGCTTTTGCTGCATCACTGAAATTTTGATATATCATATTGTGATTTTCATTAGTACGTATATATCTTTTGATTTCTGCTTCTATTTCTTCTTTTATATAGTCATTTTTTTTAGATATATGTTGTTTAATTTCCACATTTTGGGGGGTTTCTTTGCTTCCTTTTCACAGCTGATATTGAATTTCAAAGCCTTATGGTCAGAAAGTATACTTGGTATAATTTCAGTCTTTCTGAATTTGTTGATGTTAGTTTTGTAAGCCAACATCTAGTCTATCCTTGAGAATATTACATGCACACTGGAAAGAAATGTTAATCTGATGTTTTGAGGTGAAATATCCTATAAATGTCCATTTTGTCCATTTAGACCAGATTGTCATTTATAGTCTGTATTTCTTTATTGATTTTCTGTTTGGATGATCTATCTAAATCATCAATGGTGTGTTGAAATCTCCAAGTATGATTGTGTTTTTGTCTGCTTCTATTTTTAGGATAGTTAGTAGATGTCTTATATAATTTGGTGCTCCCTGGTTCAGTCCATATATATTAAGAAGGGTTATATCTTGATACAATGTTCCCTTCATTATTTGAAATGTTGATCTTTGTCCCTGGTTACCTTTGTTGTCTTGAAGTCAGCACTGTCAGATATGAGTATGGCTATATCTGCTTTTCTTTGGATATTATTTGCTCAGAGAATCATTTTCCAACTTTTCCCTTTTAATTTACCTTTTTTCCTTGCAACTTAGATGTGTCTCTTGAAGGCAGCACAAGTTGGTTTTTGCATTTTGATTCAATCTGCTTTACTCTGTACCTCTTTATTGGTGGGTTGAGTCCATTTATCTTTAGGGTAATTACTGACACTTGAGGATTTTCTATAGCCATTTTATGTTTTGTTTTCTGGTAGCTCTACATCATTTTGTTTTTTGTTTTTTTTATTCTTTTTTGTTTCCGTCAGTTGTTTTTATTTGATTGTTTTTCATACCTCTTTCCTCTATTTCTTCTTTTTTAAACTGTGTGTTTCAGTGGTGGCTTTTTTGTGTATGGTTGAGACTAGGTTAAGAAAAAATGTTTATATGTATGAGAATCCTTTGTCATATGAGTGCTTCTGCACTCCATTCTCTTTGCTCCTGCAGATCTATATTCTCTCCCATTTTATGTTATTATTGTCACAGATTATCCTTGTTTTTATTGTGACCTTGTTGGAGCTTTTACTTATAGTTCTGATTTGTTTTGTTCTTTGTATCTGGTCAAATAACCTCCTTGAGTATTTCTTGCAGTGGGGTATTATGTTGAAAACTTTCCTCAGCTTCTGTATGTCTGAAATAGTTTTTATTTCTCCTTCATATTTGAAGGATAACTTTGATGAATATAGTAATCTTGGCTGGTAATTCCTCTCTTTCAGTACTTGGATGGTATGGGTCCTCTCTCTTCTGGCTTGTAGATTTTCGCTGAGAAGTCTGATGATAACCTAATGGTCATTCCTTTGTATATTATGGTTGTCTTTTCCCTAGCTGCCTCAAGTATTCTTTCTTTGTCTTTTATTTTTGACAATTTTATTATGATGTGCCTTGGAATATTTCTGTTTAGGTTGCAATAACTCAGTATACTGTTTGCTTCTTGGATTCAAGGCTCTAACTCTTTTCATAGGTTTGGGAAGTTCTCATTAATTATTTGTTTGTATAGCCTCTCCACTCCCTTATCCCTCTCTTCTTCTGATATGCCCATTATTCTTATATTGCTCTTTCTGATGAAGTTCGATAACTCTTATAGAGCTCTCTCAGTATTTTAATTCATGAGTTTCTCTCCTCTTTTCTCTGTAGTATCTCTAGTTGCCTGTCTTCAGTATCACTGATCTTTTTAATCTATTGGTTTGTTTTATTAGCTAAACTTACTACCTCAGTCTTCAATTCATGTACTGAGTTCTTCATCTCTGTTTTTTTAAGCTTCAGTTTCCTTGGTGAGGTATTCTTTTTGTTAATTAATTTGTTTTCTGAGCTCATTAAGTTGTCTAATCAAGTCTTTTTGCATCTCATTGAGTATTTTAAGAACTTCAATTTTGAATTCTCTATTATTTATCTTCAAGGCTTCCATGTGATTTAATTTTTTTTCTGGAGATTTTCCATTATCTTTCTGAAATACATCTCTGTCTTATGTAGTCAAGGTATTCAATTTATTCTTCTTTGATGGAATTTGAGAGTGGTATTGTAAAGAATCCTAACCAAAAAAAAAAAAAAAGAAAAGAAAAGAAAAGAAAACCCCAAAATTAAAAAAATATAAAAATTCAATATAAAATATAAAAATTTTAAAAAAGGAAAATAAATTTTAGTTTTTAGAAGTTTCTTCTTGTAGATATCTCTGTAGTACAACTTTAAACTCTGTGAAGTTCCAGGGCTGTTTGCTGATATGTTGCTCTGGCAATGATGTAGATGGGTCCATAGTTGCATTGGTGGGTGGGGCACTTCATGAGTGTTTTATGGCTCTAATAAATGCAATATCAGGCTCTGCTCCTTCCCAAGTCTCAACAGACCTGGGGATTGGACATGGAGCACCTCTGTTTATCAGTGGAGAGAGCAGCTCTGAAGAGTAGCTGTGTGGTTTGTCTCTGCCACTCAATACTGTGAAGTGAGGGAGGCAGGATCTGGGAGGACAGGAGTCCACACTTTAGCTATCTCTGTTTCTGCCAAGTGTTGGCTGTAGGCAGACCACAGAAACACTGGACATGACCTTGCACTCTGTCCTTTTTGGTTTATCTGCCCCTCTTTTTTACAGTATCTCCTGGAAGAGAACACCCAGTCACTCTGAGTTTTCTTCTCTGTATCCCCCGGACAAAATTTAGAGAGACTGAGTTTCCCCCCTCCCTATGGCCCAGCAGAGAAAAAATAAACAAACCCACTCACTCCAGGTTTGTTTTCTCTCCTCTCCAAAGCACACCACAATTGCATTTTATCTTACACTCATATTTTCACCCCATACCACCTTTAGTCTATTTGGTGCATGGATCTTTTAGGTGTACCTGTGGATCCAGCTGGTGTGCCTTCATTGCATTATAATCATTCAATTTGTTGAAATTTCAAGGAGAGAGATCAGGAGTATTTTTCACACTGCTATTACTCTGACATCCATATTCTAGACTATCAATACTAAAAATATTGTTAATTTCTTAATGTATTCTGAGAAAAATTTTGATATGCAAATACACTTATTTGTTTCTCTATTTCTCTCTAAAGAGCCTCTTATGGATGTACTTCTGCCTGATGGCTTGTTAAAAGGAAGAAAGGAGAGAAGGAAGAACAGAGATGTCAAAATTTGAAAAATAAATGTCAAATTTGAAGGCCCTGGCCCTGGCCGGTTGGCTCAGCGGTAGAGCGTCGGCCTAGTGTGCGGAGGACCCGGGTTTGATTCCTGGCCAGGGCACACAGGAGAAGCGCCCATTTGCTTCTCCACCCCTCTGCCGCACCTTCCTCTCTGTCTCTCTCTTCCCCTCCCACAGCCAAGGCTCCATTGGAGCAAAGATGGCCCGGGCACTGGGGATGGCTCTGTGGCCTCTGCCTCAGGCACTAGAGTGGCTCTGGTCACAACATGGCGATGCCCAGGATGGGCAGAGCATCGCCCCCTGGTGGGCAGAGCATTGCCCCATGGTGGGCGTGCCAGGTGGATCCCGGTCGGGCGCATGCGGGAATCTGTCTGACTGTCTCTCCCTGTTTCCAGCTTCAGAAAAATGCAAAAAACAAAACAAAAGAAAAAAAAATTAGAAGGCCCTGGCTTTTAATAAGTTGAATGACAGGACACATGTTTTCTTTTTTCAAGATCTTATTGAAGTCATTTTGGTTCAAATTACATATAAAAAGTTAATTCAGGAAGTTGAGCTTCTATTTTACTAAGGAAGCTAATTAGTCAATGTAGGAAATAAATCAAGTCTGAGAATCATTATTTTAATCATTTTTTCATTCTTAAGTTCTCATTAGAAGTTTAATAAAAGTCAACAACTGGGTAAAATATCTTGAACTCTTTTCAAACCTCATATTTTTCAGCTTTTTCTCCTCTGGTTTTAGAGAAAGGCAAAGTTACATTTGAATATTTTATAAATATAGCTCTACATACATATTTCTAATTGAATATAATAAAATAAGCTTGAAGGCTAAATGGCAAATAACTGATTTGTATTTGTACTGAATATTTTGGTTCTTAAAGATCCTTTGATATTCTTAGATACTTTTCATAAATTTATTACTCATGGTAATATAAATTTTAACATAACAGTTATACATGTGACTAAAAAAATTCTAGACATATTTATCATATCTTTTCTAGTGAAATATATCTTCAAATGATAAAAACTAATTATTTCTTCAATTCCTGACATAGTGAATGACATAAAAAATATCTTAAAATAAAATAATCCTAGATTAACTAGAAAATAAAAAGTTATACAGAAGAAAATTCTTGCCTTCTTTAGGAATTCTATTATTTGGCACAACAGAGTTATATTTTTTCAAAACATTTACTACTCTCTATCAAATGAAGGGTGCAAAATAATGCAAAATGGCAAAACCCTTCCCAAGATGCTGTTCAGAGAATAGTAGTGGTAAAAGTTCAGTAGTGGCAAAAGAATAAACTCAGATATAGAATGTGTTTCCTGTCTTTAATATATTTGTCTGAGTGCACAATAAAAGCTAATGCATACAGTCAGTTCAAGAATTGCTATTATTTTAAAGGTCTATCTGGATGTTTGGACCAATCTTCCCACTACCTATCCCACTAGCAATGGAGCAGAAATAATCTGAAGATAATTACCTAGGCACTACATCTAGGGCTTTTTTGTTACTGACTTTTAGGAGAAGAAAAAGGAATAAAACATATTTATGACTCAAATGATCAGTGAGTTACATTTCTCTATGCTTATCAGGAAAAAAAAGAAAGATATACCATGTATGCTTATTTTTATTGTTATTTCTAAGAAGCTGTCTTTGTATGTCTATTTTTATATATGTCCCATATTTTAAAAGATAAAGCCATATACAACATGTTTTCTTATCTGAATTTTTATACTTGATTCTGCTATCAGAGTGATTAATATGGATAGGCACATAGCAAGAAAACTTCTGAAAGTTATGGAGATAAGAATATACTTAGTATTCTTAGAAGCAGATAAATTAAAAGAAAATCTTTTGGTTACGTTTGATATTCATTTCTTTTCATCAGTGCTTCTACTTACAGCAGGTTTACAGAGCTTTTTGTAATAGTTGACATTCACTACTCACTACTTACATGCAAGCCAAAAGGACATCAACCAAGCAGAATATGACTGCTTTGGCTAATTCCATCTATTCCGTTTTTATTTTATTTTTTTTGGTATTGCTTCATTATAGGCAGGCTTCCTTTATTCAGGTGTCATGTTTTATTTCTTTATGGACTTTTGTTTCTAGTTGGCCATTGGGATCATTGGATTTTTAACACTGAAATAAAAATCATCTTCATCTCATGCTAGTTATAACTTACAATACAGACAACCAAATATTAGATATTTTAACTCTAGAATGTTTCATTTCATCTTTGAACATTAACTTTCAGTTTGATCTGAATTACCTTTTGATTCTGTGTCTCCTTTTCCTTGTTATATCCTTCACTCCTAATTCTTTATTAGTTTATGTTGTTTATAAAATGACATCTAGATTCTGCTATACTTATACTGCCCATCACTTAAGGTCACATTAATTGTGCTTCTACTATAGTACTTCTTTCCTATACATTATAGCCTTGACAACAAGAGTACTTATATTATTTTTATCATATATACTCTATAAATAATCTCATATTATAAAGCCTTTGCTATCTAATAGCACTGAGTAATGTATTGATTTATTAATGGATATTATTATTCATTGATTTTTGCATTGTATTAATGTTGTTTCCCCATCTAGATGGCAAGCTTCTGGTGGGATTGGTTATGTTTCTGTGAGAAGAGATAGGTGAAACAAAAATACTTCATAATCCAAATAATTAAAAGTGACCATGCTTTATAAACGTAGTTGTTTAGAAATTACTAAATAACCCATTTAAAGAAATGTTCTCTTATAAGAAGCATACAGAGAGGTTCTTATAAATGTTGCATTTGAAGTTGTTATACTGTGACCAGCAAGTTCCACAAAGACATCAAAATTACAGAAGAATTTCAAAGAAGAGTTTATTATTATTAAGCCAGCTGGCTGTAAGGGGTTTCAGACTCCAAATCATGCAGCCTAGAAGAATTGGGGTACAGAGTTTATGATGGCTAAAGTCACAAGGAATTTTAACAGCTGCAAGCAACAGTTTACAGAAGCAAAACTAGCAGTTAGCTTATCAGGAATCCTAAAGTCAGTCCCTGCTTGCTCAGTTTGGAAGTTCGCACATACAAAAATTGCAAAATGATGATTATTAGAAGGCATATAAAATGTTACAGAATTCAGGTTTCCATGTAAGGGGCTCATGATCCCTTTGTCTAGAGATATACATCACTCTCATGACTCCAAGATGGGAGCATGAGTCAGAGAGTTAGTGTAGGAATTTTTAAATTAAGATACGTAAACATTATTTTTTTAAAGGCTTTTAAGAAAAGAGAAGAGGAAGAGGTTTTCAGATAAGTTTTATCTTCTTTGCTCTGTGTAGCAAGCGGTGCCAGTCCTTCCAGAGAACTACAGGAAGTAGTGAAACTGTGACTAACTGACTCAGTTGTCCGCAAGCTCTGCTCCTTGCATTCTTTTTGTTAGAGGAGGGGTAGGGGATCCGACTTTTCCTCTTTAAAATGGCATCACTAATGCTAACAGTTTTACAGTCTCTTGGCACCTTGTTACAAAGTGATTAGATGTGCAATGCAAGAGTGAGAAGGGAAATGTTTGACATATCACAACAAAATAACATATCTAGAATTTTTAAGCCAGTTTCCTTCTACACATAGTTAACTTCTAAGCATCTTCCAAGAACCAGATTTGATTTGATGTCTTGTTTAAAGCTGTACCTATATTCACAAATATCCATATTTTGACAATTAAAATGTTATTGATCTTGTCACACAAATAATCTACAGATTAACTGTTAAAGAGCTTAACAAAATATTTGGCATTTAATAAGTGCTTAATAAATAATATATTCAATAAATAACAATCACAGATATATTAATTGTTAACTTGGTTATTAATTGTCTTTCTTGGTCTTCATGTGGATTATTTAGAAAGTGTATCTTGCTCTTTTATTGTCCTTTTATTGGGTCTTTGTATATCTCAAAATGTCTTTCTTCTATGAGCACAACAACATATTTTCTTTTTTTTTTTTTTTTTTTTTTAATAAATTTTTATTAATGGTAATGGGATGACATTAAAAAATCAGGGTACATATATTCAAAGAAAACATGTCTAGGTTATTTTGTCATCAAATTATGTTGCAAACCCCTCGCCCAAAGTCAGATTGTCCTCCGTCACCCTCTATCTAGTTCTCTGTGCCCCTCCCCCTCCCCCTAACTCTCTCCCTCCCTCCCTCCCATGTCCTCCCTCCCCCCCCACCCTTGGTAACCACCACACTCTTGTCCATGTCTCTTAGTCTCATTTTTATGTTCCACCAATGTATGGAATCATGTAGTTCTTGTTTTTTTCTGATTTGCTTATTTCACTCCTTATAATGTTATCAAGATCCCACCATTTTGCTGTAAATGATCTGATGTCATCATTTCTTATGGCTGAGTAGTATTCCATAGTGTATATGTGCCACATCTTCTTTATCCAGTCTTCTATTGAAGGGCTTTTTGGTTGTTTCCATGTCTTGGCCACTGTGAACAGTGCTGCAATGAACATGGGGCTACATGTGTCTTCACGTATCAATGTTTCTGAGGTTTTGGGGTATATACCCAGTAGAGGGATTGCTGGGTCATAAGGTAGTTCTATTTGCAGTTTTTTGAGGAACCACCATACTTTCCTCCATAATGGTTGTACTACTTTACAGTCCCACCAACAGTGAATGAGGGTTCCTTTTTCTCCACAGCCTCTCCAACATTTGCTATTACCCGTCTTGTTGATAATAGCTAATCTAACAGGGGTGAGGTGGTATCTCATTGTAGTTTTGATTTGCATTTCTCTAATAACTAATGAAGCTGAGCATCTTTTCATATATCTGTTGGCCATTTGTATCTCTTCCTGGGAGAAGTGTCTGTTCATGTCCTCTTCCCATTTTTTTATTGGATTGCTTGTTTGTTTGTTGTTGAGTTTTATGAGTTCTTTGTAAATTTTGGATATTAGGCCCTTATCTGAGCTGTCGTTTGAGAATATCAGTTCCCATATAGTTGGCTGTCTGTTTATTTTGATATCAGTTTCTCTTGCTGAGCAAAAACTTTTAATTCTGATGTAGTCCCATTCATTTATCTTTGCCTTCACTTCTCTTGCCATTGGAGTCAAGTTCATAAAATGTTCTTTAAAACCCAGGTCCATAATTTTAGTACCTATGTCTTCTATTTTCTAGAAGAGAATTTTAAGCTGAAATGTTTTTTCCTTGTGAGTTCCATAGATATTTGTATTCTGGTGTTTAATGATGCAGCCAGTTTAGGAACCAATCTAATTCTAATACCTTTGGCTGACTTTTCCTCTTGAGTTTCTATTTTGTCAATAACATTTGAAATTTCCAGGAAGATGTGTCTTGTATAACTCACATTTTTTAAAATGTGGTCTTTTAATTGTTTTTTTTTATGCCCTTTCTGTCCTGCTCCTTTTTCCTTTGATTTCTTTAAATCATGGATTGAACATTTCACATCAATTGTCCATCTCATTATTTTTTCTTTACTAATTTATTTTCTTTTTCTTGAAAATTTTGGGAAATTTTACTGTGTTATCTTCTACTTACTAATTATATCCCTCTTCTTACTGCTTTTCATTTCTTTTGTTATTACAATATTTTTTAAACATTCTTGCTTTCATTTGTCATATTATTCATCATGAATTAACATTATTCTTGTAACTAGATTACATGATTATATTGACAAAATTAAACCTTGGTTCTTCTAAGAAAAGTATATCTGGTCAGCCATATAATGTGAGATAAATGTTTTTCAATAGCCATATAGTCCATAGGGTTTCAAAGCCTTACTCTAATATTTTTCTCATCCTCAAAATAACAAGCTGAAATTCCATGTAATATCTGGTAAGTGGATATTGACATCCATAAATTTAAGCACTACAGTATAGTTTATTCTTTATTGAAATTTATATATTATTTACATGTTTTTGTTTTATTTTGTTTTACTTGCCAAATTATATACTAAGTTCATATCTCACAGTTCTATAATATTTTTGGACTCATATGGTCTTTGTTGTATTTCTTAACAATTATATTTAAAGATATATCAGTATTTCTCTTTTGAACTCTTCTTATGAGTAAAGCTGTCATACCTTTCTTCAGGTCCACTTAATAATGGATAATATTATTTTTATTTTGAAATTCTTTACTGAAGATTATTATTTTGTATAATTTTATTTAGAAAATTAAATTGAAAAAGGTGACATTGATCAATGAGTATATACCTATCAGGTAAACATTTCTAAAGCATTTAAACTATTGATTATGTTATATACCCATCATCCAATGTCAAATCATTTTCTGTCATTTGTCTCTTTTACACCCTTCCCCCACTTCCACCCCCATCCCCTTTCCTTACATCCCCCTCCCTTTGGTAACCACTTCAATTTTATCTGTGTCCATGAATCTAAGTTTTATATTCCACCTATATGTGAAATCATCTAGTTCTTAGCTTTTCTGATTTACTTATTTCAGTCAGCATAATGTTCTCAGGTTCCATCCATGTTGTCATAAATGTCACTATGTCATCATTTCTTATGCCTGAGTTTTATTCCATTGTACATATGTACCACATATCCTTTATCCAATCCTCTCTTGAGGGATACTTTGGTTGTTTCAATGTCCTGGCCACTGGGAATAATGCTGCAATGAACATGGGGATGCATGTGCCTTTACGTACCAATGTTTTCAAGCCTTTGGGGTTGAGACCCAATAGAGGGATTACTGGATCATATGGTAGTTCTATTCTTAATTTTTTGAGGATCCACCATTCTTTCTTTCATAATGGTTGTATTAATTTGCTCTCCCACCAGCAGTGAATAAGGGTTTCTTTTCCTCCACAGTCTCTACAATACTTCTTATTACCTATCTATTGCTGATAATTGTCAATTTAACAGATGTGAGGTGGTATCTCATTGTAGTTTTGATTTGCATTTTTCTAATAGCTAGTGAAGATGAGCATCTTTTTATATATCTGTTGGTCATTTGTGTATCCTCTTGGGAGAAGTGTATGTTAAGGTCTTCTCTCCATATTTTAACTGGACTGTTTGCTTGTTTTTTGCTGAGCTTTGTGAGTTCTTTATATGTTTTGGATATTAAACCCTATCGAAGCTATTGTTTGCAAATATCATTTCCTATTTAGTTGGCTGCCTATTTATTTTGTTCTCAGTTTCTTTTGCTGTGCAGAAGCTTTTCAGTTTGATATAGTCCCATTTACTTATTTTTATCTTTAATTCCCTTGCCTTTGAGGTCAAGTTCCTACATTGTTCTCTATGACCAAGGTCCATTATATTAGTACCTATGTTTTCTTCTGTGTAGTTTATTATTTCATATCTTATATTTAGGTCTTTGATCCATTATAAATTAGTTTTTTGCAGGGGGATAAGGTGTAGTCAATTTTCATTCTTTTGTATGTAACTTTTCAATTTTTTCATTACAATTTATTGAAGAGGTATTTCTCCATTGTGTGTTTTTTGCTCCTTTGTCAAAGATGATTTGTTAATATATATGTCTTTGCTTTTTTTCTAGGCTCTCAATTTTGTTCCATTGGTTGGTACATCTGTCTTTCTGCCAAAACCATGCTGTTTTGATTATAGTGGCTCTATGTTATAATTTGAAGTAGGCAGTGTGATACTTGTAGCTTCATTCTCTTTTCTCAGGATTGCTGTGACTATTCGGGATTTATAATGGTTCCATACAGACTTGGTAATTTTTTGTTTATGTCTTTAAAAAATAATATTGGGATTTTGATGGAGATTGCATTAAATTTATATATTGGGCTCATATGGCCCAATATGTTGATTCTTCCAATCCATGAATATGGAATATTTTTCCATTTCATTGTATCTTTTTCAGTTTCTTTCAATACTGTTTTATAGTTTTCAGGATATAAGTCCTTCAAATCCTTTGTTAAATCTATTCCTAGATACTTTATTTTTTGCTGCAATTGTAAAAGGAATTTTATTTCTGAGTTTATATTTCAACCTTTCATCATTGGCATGTGGAAAAGCAATGACATTTTTGTACTGATTTCCCAAAATATATAAAACATCTACTAACTTATCTAAAAATAGAAGCAGACAAGAACACAATTATATTTGAAGATTTCAACTAACCATTGATGGCTTTAGATAGATCATTCAAACCGAAAATCAATAAAGAAATATTGGGCTTAAATGGCACTCTGAACCAAATGGATATAATAGATATTTACAGGACATTTTATCACAAAACTTCAGATTATACATTGTTCTCCAGTGTGCATGAATCATTCTCAAAGACAGACCATATATGTTGGCCCACAAAACTAATATCAACAAATTCAGGAAGACTGAAATTATACCAAGTATATATTCTGACCACAAGGCTTTGAAATTTGAAATCAATTGTGAAAAGTAAATAAATATACCCACAGAAATGTGGAAATTAAACAACATACTTTTTAAAAAGTGACTCTGTCAAAAAAAAATAAAAGCAGAGATCTAAAGATATGTACAGACAAATGAAAATTACAACACAACACATCAAAATTTCTGGGATGCAGCAAAAACAGTAATAAGAATTAAGTTTATATTATTACAAGCTAAGAATTAATAATCACATTGATCTTCCCACTTAAAATACTAAAGACTACATTGAGCTGTGTTTATGCTGTATCTAAGTGTAAGGTATGTTTATCTCAGTACATGACTACTCTTAGCCTAAACAATGTTACCAAGAGCAGTCTTTCTAAAATGAGTTTTTATTCTGCATTAATCAATTGTTTAATAGATGAAGGGTTAAAAAAGATATGACCTTGGCTCAACAGGTTATCTTTTTCTTAATTTTGTTTTAAGACACTTGAGTGTTTTGAAGTTTGGCTATGAAGTGTTTTGCCCTCTCACATAAATATGGTATTTACACATTTTAGTATTAATATTTTTCTGTTACAATAAGTAAGTTTGGCCATTTGTACCATATTCTCTTTGAAATGTTGTAAGGATTATTAAATCAATATATTTATTACATTAAGACCTTATCATATAGTCTCTCAAGTTTATCAGAATTACTTTCTATAATTTAAATCATTACAGATAACTTGTTACAGATTTTAGAGTCGCTGAGGATTCCAATTTGTCATTTTATATGCCAGGATTACTCTTTCATATATGGATTCATTGGGTTACTCATTCATATGTAGGAAAAGAGTTAAAATATCTCTGTACTTTCTTAATTTACTATAGCCATGTCATGGTTGATCTCTAAAATTAGCTACTCAAGACACTTTATAATTCACAACTGTCTGGAGTTTATTTTCTTGCATGAATTATTTCTTTGTGTGTGCAAGTTTGCAACAAGTTTGAATTTTCAACATCATCATTAACATGCATTTGTTAATAAGAAATTACCTGGTATGTCCCTGGCTGGTTGGCTCAGTGGTAGAGCATCGGCCTGGTGTGCAGAAGTCCCAGGTTCGATTCCTGGCCAGGGCACACAGGAAAAGTGCCCATCTGCTTCTCCACCCCTCTCCATCTCCTTCCAGGGATGATCTGGGCGCTGGGGATGGCTCCTTGGCCTCTGCCCCAGGCGCTAGAGTGGCTCTGGTCGCGGCAGAGCGACGCCCCGGAGGGGCAGAGCATTGCCCCCTGGTGGGCGTGCCGGGTGGATCCCGGTCGGGCGCATGCGGGAGTCTGTCTGACTGTCTCTCCCCGTTTCCAGCTTCAGAAAAATACAAAAAAAAAAAAAAAGAAATTACCTGGTATGTGTTAAGGACTTTCACATAAATTAGGTAATTTAAGTCTACTAACAATCCATAAAAGAGACATTATTTCTGCTTCTATGCATGTGAGATGAGTAGACAAAATAATACATGAGTAGTCGAATCAATATTACACAAAGATCTGTCTTACATCAAGGACCATTTCTTGCCAATTTTACTTTGCTGCAGATTAACTGTAGTGGTAGTAAAAAAATATATAAAATTTCTTAGATTTTAAATCATCAGTTCTTCAGTGTGACATGTCATTGATGCATCATACACATCTTGTGTTCTCTTTTATTATATATGGTTTATTGGAAACATCATTTATAACACCTTGTGTTAATTGTACCATATGGAACATATAATAAGATAGATAACATTCTAATGATATTCTCCCAGTACATAAAAATAATTCAAGTCAAGCCAGAATCTGGAAGAAACTGTTTGTAAATTATGCATCTAATAATTACATCTGGCAAGAATTCAGATTATACAAAGAATTCTCAAAACTCAATATAAGAACACAACATAAAAGGAAAATCTCTGATCACACTGACACTCTACACAAAAAGATGTATGGATGAAAAATGATATGAAAAGATGCTCAACATCATTAAGGAAATGCAAATCAAAACCACAATGAAGTTCAACTACTCACATATAGAAAGTCTAAATTAATAAAATAACAAAATGTCCTTAGAAATCTCTTTGGCATGTTTTTTTTTTTTTTTTTTGAAAAATTTTTTTTCTTTTTAAATCTTTTATTTATTTATTTTTTTATTCATTTTAGAGAGGAGAGGGAGAGACAGAGGGAGAGAGAGAGAGGAGAGACAGAGAGAGAGAAGTGGGGAGGAGCTGGAAGCATCAACTCCCATATGTGCCTTGACCAGGCAAGCCCAGGGTTTTGAACCAGTGACCTCAGCATGTCCAGGTCGATGCTTTATCCACTGCGCCACCACAGGTCAGGCCTCTTTGGCATGTTTTAATGATGATATATACACCCAAAATATGACTTTGCCATTCCATTCTTAAATATTTACCTGAAAGAAATTATATGTTTATATAAAAATTAATTTGAATGTTCATATGTTTTATTTTTAATAGCACCAAACTAGAAACAATCTGAATGTCCTCCAGCAGATAAACATAAGAACAAACTGTGAATTGATACAATGACTATTCAACAATAAAGGGGACTAAAATATTGATATATCCAACAATATCCATAATTCTTGAAATAATTAGGCAAATAAAATAAAGCCAGACAAAAATAATAGTACTATGTTTGCTTCAGCATCATATATGCAAAAATCATAGTACATGCTCTATGTTCTCATTGATATATAATTTTAGAAACCAAAACTTAACCCTCCATAACAGAAAAAAAAAATTAGTAATTAGGAATGGAGAGAGCACTAAGGAGGTTAAAAAGGGAGTGGTTACCAAGAGGCATGAGGAAACTTCTGAAGGTGATGATAGTCTCATGGTGTTTACATATGTTAAACTTGTCAAGCTATACACTTTACATACGTGAAATACTTTTGTATGCCAATTAAAACTCCAAAAAAGTTGTTTAAAGAGTATTCATTGTGGACAGCGTTTAAAGAATCAGTGACAATCTATTCCAAGATGTCAATGGAGTAGGCACATGGTCTAACTGCCACCTCCCAGGACCAAACTGGGGTTCTAACTAAAATTAAGAACAATCATCCTGAAAAACCAACTTAGGACTAAGTAAAGAGGTTTATAACTAAGGAGTCACAGAAGCTATATCAAGACTGGTAGGTAGAGTGGAGACATAGAAAAGGGCTACCTTTTTGTGTCTAATGGTGGATGAAGGACCAGAGGGATTCTCAGCTTCAGAGTGTTTTTCCCTGAGAGTTTTGGGTCCTAAGCCCCAGGTAGGGAGCCCCAACCTAGAGCATCAGAGCCTAAAGTGATGCCCACAAAGCATTTGATAGTGAAAGAAATGAGAGTTCTGTCTGCAAGAAAGAAATGGGAGATCTGAGAGATGCAGGCACCCTCTTTAAGGGCCAATGCAGAAAATCTCATTCACAGCCACTTACCTTAAGCTCTGGAAGAGGGAGGACTGAGAACACTAGAAGCATGTAAGGAGAGTATAAAATTGGTGGCTTGTGGATAGACGCAGTAGGGGACTGCAACTGGAAACCCTGTGCTGAATCATTCTCCAATGCTGCAGTCACCATCTTTGTTGAATGGAGCAGACCCCTCTATGAATGATGGCAGCCTGGTGGAAAGCAACTACCCACCGTTAGGAAACTCTTTTGCTGCACCCTGTGTAAGATTGGGCCCTGTGAAAAGTAAGCAGACTTAGTCAGAAAACAGAGGATGTGCATGTGACTTAGTTTTCTGGCACTGTGGCCAAAGCTTTTCTCCAGACTTTCCTAATTTTACCACACATTAAAAGAATTAACTATCCTTCTCAAGCTATACAAAAACTGAAGAGGAAGGAAGACTTCCAAGCTTATTTTATGAGGCAAGCATTTTCCTAATTCCAAAACCAGGGAAAAGTACTACAAAGAAAGGAAACTACAGACCAATATCCTTGATGAAAAATTCTCAACAAAAGTATTAGCAATCAGATCTAGCAATTTATTAGAAAGAACATACCACATGAGCAAGTTGGATTTATTCCAGGGAGGCAAGATTGATACAATATTTAAAAATGAATAAATGTGATTTATTATTTAAATAAAATGAAGGATAAAAATCACATGATCATATCAATAGATGCAGAAAAAGCTTTCAGTAAAATCCTGCTCCCATTTAAAACTCTCAGCAAAGTGGGAATACAGGGAATATACCTCAACATAATAATGGACATATATGATAAACTGCCAGCTAATATCATACTCAGTGGACAAAAATTAAAAGCAATCTCCTTAAGAGCAGAAACAAGACAGGTATGTTCCTTTCACCACTCATATTTAACATAATACTGGCAGTCTTATTCACAACAATCAGACAAGAAGAAGTAAAAGGCATCCAAATTGAAAAAGAAAAAAGAAAACTAATTATTTGCAGATGACATGATAGTGGACATGGAAAACCCTAGATTTTCAACCAAAAAACCACTAGGCCGATACATTAATTCTGAAGGATGGCAAAGTATAAAGTTAATATGCAGAAATTGTCATTTTTATAAACCAATAATAAACTATCAGAAAAAGACATTAGGAAACAACCCCATTCTCTATTGCAACAACAAAAATAAAGT
This sequence comes from Saccopteryx bilineata, assembly GCF_036850765.1. Taxonomy (NCBI): domain Eukaryota; kingdom Metazoa; phylum Chordata; class Mammalia; order Chiroptera; family Emballonuridae; genus Saccopteryx; species Saccopteryx bilineata. Next base: position 55,436,201 of record NC_089498.1, on the reverse strand, counting down.
ACCTAAGAATAAATTTGACCAAGAAGATAAAAGACTTTTATTCAGAAAATTATAAGACATTGAAAAAGAAATTGGTGAAGAAACAGACAAATGGAAGCATGTAGTGTGTTCAAAATAAGGAGAATTAACATCATTAAAATGTCCATACTCTCCAAAGCAATCTATAAGTTCAATACAATTTCTATTAAAATACTAATGGCATACTTCACAGATCTAGAACTAATATTCTAAAAATTTAGATGGAACCAAGAAAGAATCCTAATACACTCAACAATTTTGAAAATGAGGAAAAAAGTAGGAAACACCACACTTCCTGATATCAAGCTATACTACAAAGCCATTGTAATCCAAATAGCCTGGTACTGGCATAAAAAAAAAAAAGCATGCAGATTAATAGAACAGAACAGAGAACCCAGAAATAAACCCATGCCTTTGTGGTCAGTTAATATTTGACAAAGAAAATAAGAGTATACAATGGAGTAAAAGTTCTTTTAATAAATGATGTTGTGAAAATTAGACAGGTACATGCAAAGAGAAAAATAATAAAACTAGACTACCAATTAGACAATGAAACTAGACAACCATTCACAAAAACGAACTCTTAGGACTACTCTTAGCTTACTAATGTAAGCTGTGATCATAGTAATAAAATTGATTTGAGTGTGTGTCATCAAACCCTTTAAGTCACATAAACTAGTAAATCTCATAATGCTATATCATTTTTGATTTAAATGATGTATAACCAGATTAATCCATTCTATTTATTTTTAGTTATGAAAAAAATTAATTTATTTCCTGATAAAAAATAAGTCTGGAACATAAAATAATCTTAAATATGGGCCTCTACTTATATATTATTAATTTATAACTTCATTAGGCTTAAAACAATATTGATAATTTACTTGTTTTGTGTTTATTTTTAGAATCCTCAAAATGAAAAACTGGCAATCAGCTATATTGACAGATTGATTACTAAAGAAATTATGGCTAGAAAAAAATAATTTGAAAATTTTAAGATTCTTCTTATATGTTACATTTTATTTTAAAACCATTTCTTTTTCAGATTGAGAATTTCTATGGTATCATAAAGTTTAATAACATATAAAAATTCATACTTTGTGCATTACTCTTTCCCTTTATCTGAAGGTACTTTTTCAAAGGGGTATAGCTGGTGAGTTATATAAAATGGAGGTAAAAACCTCTTGAATAGCGATATTTTCTTCAAGATATCTCTTTGTCATCCAACTCTAAAGCTTTGGTGTGAAAGATTCTTTATCCCTTTCATATTGCATAAAGAAAATTCTCTAAATTTAACTAAATTAGATTTCAAGATACTTACACTAAAATCTAAGTATATATATATTATTTATTACATTAAAAGATTCAGTAGAAATTTATTCTAAAATTCCTTTACTTTAGAATAACAATTAAATGTATATGGTAGAAATTCTGAAGGGTCTTGCTTCTATTTGAAAGTACTAATATTTTGAAACACATTTATTTATTTTGTTCCAAAGTTTTTCATTAAATGAAGCTTAAGTGCTTTTTAAATGCTATAGCTTAGTTTCAGAATATCAGCCAGAATAAGTTCAAGAGGGTAACCGTTAGCTTCAGTCTTCCCTGGATGATTATTTGACAGGAAGATAATACTGGATCTAAACAGAAAAAAAAACACTCCCTCTATGGCCTTAAACTCCAATTTAGGAAGTCAAATGTATCAGAGAGGAAGTCCCCTGCCAGCATTATTTGCAGCTGGTTTTCTATGGGTCTCCTTGCATCTCATTACACTAGATTACATATAAAATCAATTAGCCATGAACTACATTCACTACGACTACAACAGAGCTCCCAAGTGCATATTTTGATTAAATGCTTAAATTGACTGTTCATAACTATGGTGACAATATATCCTACTCATTCACTTTCACTTCCATTGTCCTCTCATGGAACTAACTGCCAAGACTACAAGAGCTATTTGTGTTGCTATATTTTCAGTAGGTAGAAGAAAATATCGCTACTTTGGACAGGGTTGCCTTTGAGGACTTGGCTTTACATTTTGACTGTAAAGCAGTAAGTTGGAAATCTTAGTATAATCACTTAAACAACAGATTCTTACCCCATATTATATCTACTAGTACAGTCATGAACAAAACAGAAAGACACCTGCCCTCATAGCACTTAACATTTATGTGATAATGATATTTTTATAATGATATTTTTAAATTTGCATTATTAATGAATTATATCTAATTTCAAAACTTTTTATTTTTTGTGGCTGAGACAGAGAGGGACAGAGAGAGGGACAGATAGGGACAGACAGACCAGAAGACAGAGAGATGAGAAGCATCAATTCTTCATTGCGGCACCTTAGTTGTTCATTGATTGCTTTCTCATATATGCCTTGACGAGGAGGGCCACAGCAGACCAAGTGACCCCTTGCTCATCAAGCCAGCGACCTTGGCCTCAAGCTGGTAAGCCTTGCTCAAACCAGATGCACCTGTGCTCAAGCTGGTGACCTTGGGGTTTTGAACCTGGGTCCTGAGTGTCCCAGTCAAATGCTCTATCCACTGCACCACTGCCTGGTCAGGCTAATTTAGAAACCTTAACTGGGAATATTTCTATTACTTCACACCTTTGAGGAAACAATAGTAAAAATGGTACATTATTTTTAAAACATTGGCTTTAGTACAGATATGTGATAAAAGACCACCACTTAATTAATTTAGATTTTACATGATTCTGATAATCATGTTAATTTTTACAAATGGAGATGTACCCTAATTCATTTCTGTTTTATGTTACTAAAATCCTAGATATGATGGCTCTTCAAGTGGAAATTACCATCTCTATAACTATCCTGGTATTAATTTAATGAATGAACTTGGAAGTTTTTTTTATCAAGAATCCAAATTTGGAAGATAAGAGAAAGAAAGATTTTTTAAATGTGTGTTTGCTAAACAGTGATTGAAGAACTTTATGCTATTTCTATACCCTAATATGTGTGAAGCACCCAAATTATTGTATTAATAAAGAAAAGAAGAGCATACTCTTTAAACTATTAATTCAATAACTCAATACCCATATCTCTGAACTCAAAAAGTAAATTAAATATTGCTTCTGAAAAACTGTATAAAGACCATATTTATATGCCTTCAGGCATAAAACATGCAAAACCACCTTCTTACTTCAATTCTCTCAGAGGGAAGTACAAGTCTATTTGTCACTCCTCTTTAATTTCTGCTGACCCCTCTGAGTTATTCCTCAAAGGGCCCCTGCTACGAAGCTGCTGAGTCCATGAGGAAACCACACTATATTCTTGTTTTACCCTGGAGAAAAACCAAAAGTATCAAAGACCTTTAAAATCATCATAAATCACAGAAAGCTTTTTGTTCGTTTTTAAAACGTGCCCTTTAAAAGTCAGAAAACATGCTGGAAGTCAATGCTGTATTTAAATTCGATTCAGCCTATGTGTTTTTATCTAATCTCAGTGGAACTTTTCTTTCAGATATAAAATATTTTTGGTGAGAGCCTAGAGAATTATTTCTTTTCTTAGATATTATACCTTTAAATTATATACAGAAACATTTAATTTGTACAGGATCAACATGAAGTCAACCCCGTGTTACCTAAGTATGTTTTAAATTCTGTATTTTACCTCATTAAAGACTGAAAGTTTTTGTTTACATGTCATTTAAATTTATTATACATGTATACTTATATACATACATATAGTATATACTACTCTAATTACTTATTTGAAAACATATAATTTAACCTTTTTCCATTCTAATAAAGGGCCGTCTTTGCAAAATTTGATTAATTTACCCATTTTAAACCTATGAGACAGGGAAAGACGTGCCGGTTTATTCCAGGAGCCATGTACACAGCAGTTCGAGGATCTTCACAATGCACGTTCTATTCAATTGTTGTTGGTTGATGGTAATGAGATGTATGGTAAGTAAGATAATATGTAAAATGGGTCTAAAAATACTGAATCAGGATTTAGGGCTTCTAAACAGACATGAATTTATTTCATACATTTGACTTCAGGAAAGGGGTGATCACTGAAGAAGCAAAACTTTAGCTGAATCTCTAATGTTTTCATTGTTTCTTTGTTTTGATTTTTAATGAGATCTGGAGCCTATTTGAAAAATGTTTATATTAAAATATCATGATAGTTATAATATTGATCTGAAAACTTTTTTCAAAGAGTTATTGAAACTATACAATTATAAATTTATAATCAATTTATTAATATTCACTAATAGTTTTATTTAAACATATTAGTTATGTTGGTTATATAATAAAGTATATATTTATTCATAAATAATTTTATAAGTTAAACATTAATATACTTAATTAAATTAAGTCTTATTTTGAAAAGAAAACTGACATTTAATTTTTTCCAGTATCAACTTATATAAATCATGCCTCTTCCATAACACTTCTCTGTTCTAGTTTATTTCACTAAATACTTGTACTACAGTTTTCTGTCTTCATATTTTATTGAATAACACATTTTTAAGAACCAAATAGTTTTTGTTTGAACCCAATCTTTACAGCATTTTTGGTATGCATCATTGAAAAAGCAGTTTAACTTGGTGAGGTTCAGTTCTTTTATGTTAGATGAGGTATAGTAATATCTACCAGGACTTTTTGTTGAACAGCTTTTGATGTAAACATACATATAATATATATTGAAAAATGAGGAGTTATTATGTGCCCAGGCAGTAGCGCAGTGGAGAGCATTGGACTGGGATGTAGAGGACCTAAGTCCAAAACTCTAAGGTTGCTGGCTTGAGTGTGGACTCATCAAGCTTGAGCTCAAAGGTCTCTGGATTGAAGCCCAACATCACTGGCTTGAGCCCAAGGTCACTCACTCTGCTGTAGCCCCCTGGTCAAAGCACTTATGAGAAAGCAGTCAGTGAATAACTAAGGTGCTGCAACAAAGACTTGATGCTTCTCATTTCTCTCCTTCCTGTCTGTCTGTCCCTATCCCTTTCACTGTCTCTGTCACACAAAAAAAAGAAAAATGAGTTAATACTATTTCTGATGAGTGTGCCCATTATAACTGAATACAAACAAAATGCACGCACATATTGTCTGCTCTTTATTTTGCACTTTAATGTACATAAATTTGTTTAAAGTATGTACATTTCAATACAAATTCTTAAAGATCCAGTTATTACAATTGTCAAGTATTAACATGATATTATAATCTGTTTTTTCATCATCACCTGTAATTTTGATGCTAGAATGTAGTTTTAAAATAAAAATAATATTGATTTAGAGTAAAATAATATAAATACATCTTGAGCACTGAATATGTGATAGGCTTGGAGGATAAATTGTCGTCCTAGAGCACCGAGGTCACAGGTTTGATCCTCAGTCAAAGCACATACGAGAAGCAACCAATGAGTGCACCACGACACGGTGCAGCTAAGTGAAATATTGAGTCAATGCTCTTCCCTGTCTCTTCCTTCTCTTCTCTCTCTCTCTCTCTCCCTTCCTCTTTCTCGCTCTTGAATCAATGGAAAACATTTTAAAAGGTTTTATACTTACATTATTTTATCTATAGTTCAGATTTCTATGATATAGGTGCTTGCTATTAACATACACAGTTTAGAAAAGAGAAATCTGAGAAACAGAGAGTTAAGAATAATTTTCCTGAAGACATAACTGTTTTTTTTAACGTCTTAAGAGTTTTATTTTAATTCCCCCAAAACAAAAGCAATAGAATGAGTTACACCAAGATTAATAAAAGTGAAAAATAATCCTGGGTTGATCAGTTAATGTAGGTTCTGACTCTATCCTTACGGAATGTCTGTGTACATGTAAATACCAATAGGCACCAATACCATATACAAGTGATGGGGTTGTATGTTTAGATGGTAAACACTTTGTAAATTATTTTGCCCCAATAATTGCTTGATTATAAGCTCTTTGAGGTAAATATTCAACATCCTACTTGTTTTACCTCTCACATTGTTTATCTCTTACTGAACAAATAAATGCTTCTCAACATACTTTGGTTCCCATATCATTTATTTTCAATTTTTGAAATAAAATTTTAGTTACAGTTGGCACACAATTTTATATTAGTTGAAGGTGTACAGCATAGTGATTAGACATTTATATAACCCATAAGTCTAGTACCATCTGGCAACATACATAGTTATAAAATTCCTTTAAAATTATTAACATAATTCATAAGATACTATTAACAATCACTGCTTTTGAGAAAAGAGCTGATAATAGAAGGGATATGAATGATTTATCAATTAATCAAAATATATGTTCTCTTCAATACATCTCCTCTGAAGTCTGTTTGAATTAAAAATGCATTTATTTCATGCAAACTGGTTTGTATCTGCACATATTTTTATTAAATAGTAATAAGTATTTGTTTCTTGAGATGCTTTACATTTAACAGTGCAAAAAATTATGTTATTAAAATTTTCAATCATATGTTCATCTCAGGAATATAATTCATCAGGCAAAGGTTTTTAACCAGTAACTAAATTGGTTAAAAATCACATGCATCATAACCAAGAGTCAATATCATTAAAGCTTATATTTTTTAAGCAAGAGAGAGAAAGAGAGAAAGAGAGACAGAGAGACAGACAAACAGGAAGGAAAAGAGATGAAAAGCATCAACTCATAGTTGTGACACCTTAGTTGTTCATTTATTACTTTCTCATATGTGTCTTGACCATGGGACTACAGCTGAACCAGTGACCCCTTGCTTAAGCCAGTGACCTTGGGCTCAAGCCAGCAATCTTAGGCTTTAAACCAGCAACTTTTGGGCTCAAGCCAGTGACCATGGGGTCATCTCTATAATCCCACATTCAATCTGGCAACCCCACATTTAATCTGAAGAGCCCATGTTCAAGCTGGTGAGCCCATGCTTAACCCAGATGAGCCTGTGCTCAATCAGACAACCTCGGAGCTTTGAACCTGGATCCTCAATGTCCCATTCCAACACTCTATCCACTGTGCCACCACATGGTCAGGCTAGAGCTTATATTTTTAATATGGTTTATGGATGTTAGATAATTATAAACTTAATCTGTCAGTAGCTATTTTCAGTTGGTGCTAGATTTGAAAATATGTAGGCTGTAAATCAAATAGCTTTTTGTAAATTTGACTATACTATCACATTGAGAACATAAACCAGACATTTTCAAGTCTCTTTCAATAAACAGTGAGATTTCTTACAGCTGTGGCTTTATTATAATAAATCATAAATCATATGAATAAATTACATATTTAAAACTGTAAACATGAATGGATAAGGGACTAAGGTTGTGAAGAGTCTTTATGTAAAACAATATTTTAGAAATTTAGGATGAAATTATATCAGGTACTGTGATTTGCCTTCTAAATATTAAACAGAAGGTCATGTAATATTTTTTTGAATAGTATTTTATATTTTAGTCATTGTAATTAAAAGAAACTGAGCACAGTGACGTTATAATTCCTTAATTTGAATGTTTTCAAATCTGTCCATTGTCTGAAATGTACAGATGACACTTGACTAATAAATAGAGTTTCACTCCATTAACAATTGTTTAAGTGGAGCCAGTTTATATAAGAAATAATAAGAGGGGTTTCTTTATGTTTTAATCACAAAAGTATAAACTCAAGATAATTTACATGGATTATATGTGCCTGACCAGGTGGTGGCTCAGTGGATAGAGCGTCGGACTGGGATGAGGAAGACCCAGGTTCAAGACCCTGAGGTCGTCAGCTTGAGCACAGGCTCATCTGGTTTGAGCAAAAGTTCACCAGCCTGAACCCAAGGTTGCTGGCTTGAGCAAGGGGTTACTCGGTCTGCTGAAGGCCTACAGTGAAGGCACATATGAGAAAGCAATCAATGAACAACTTAGGTGTTGCAATGAAAAACGGATGATTGATGCTTCTCATCTCTCTCTGTTACTGTCTGTCTGTCCCTACCTATCCCTCTCTATGACTCTCTGTCTCTGTAAAAAGAAAAACAAAACAGAACAAAACATGGATTATATTTGAAGAGTATGATTTTTAAAAGCTATTTAAGTCAATTATTCAATACATTGGTATTTTTCTGAATTTTTTTTTATTTTATTCAGAAAATTTAATTTAACAGGGTAGCATTGATCAAGAGTAATAGATTTCAGGTAAACATTTCTATAGCATTTGAACTGTTGATTATGTTGTACACACATCACCCAAAGTCAAATTATTTTCTATCACTGTATATTTGTCCCTCTTTACTCTCTTCCCCCACTTTCATGCCCTCATTCCCCTCCCCCCCCCCGGGAACCAATTCATTTTTATCTATATCCATGAGTCTTATTTTTATATCCCACCTTTGTGTGAAATTATATAGTTTCATAGCTATTCCTCATTTCCTTTTTTCACTCAGTATAATGTTCTCAGATACATCCATGTTGTCATAAATGGCACTATGCCGGCATTTTTTTTTTTTTTTTTTTTTGCATTTTTCTGAAGCTGGAAACAGGGAGAGACAGTCAGACAGACTCCCGCATGTGCCCGACCGGGATCCACCCGGCACGCCCACCAGGGGGCGACGCTCTGCCCACCAGGGGGCGATGCTCTGCCCATCCTGGGCGTCGCCATGTTGCGACCCTCCTGGGTGTCGCCATGTTGCGACCAGAGCCACTCTAGCGCCTGGGGCAGAGGCCACAGAGCCATCCCCAGCGCCCGGGCCATCTTTGCTCCAATGGAGCCTTGGCTGCGGGAGGGGAAGAGAGAGACAGAGAGGAAGGCACGGCGGAGGGGTGGAGAAGCAAATGGGCACTTCTCCTATGTGCCCTGGCCGGGAATCGAACCCGGGTCCTCCGCATGCTAGGCCGACGCTCTACCACTGAGCCAACCGGCCAGGGCCTATGCCAGCATTTTTTTATGGCTGAGTAGTATTCCTTTGTATATATGTATCACATCATTATCCAGTCCTCTATCCCACGCTCAAGCCAGTGACCCTGTGCTCAAGCTGGTGAACCATGCTCAAGCTGGATGAGCCCGAGCTCAAGCCAGCAACCTTGGAGTTTCAAACCTGGGTCCTCCGTGTCCCAGTCCAACACTCTATCCACAGCCTGGTCAGGTAAGTTGATGTTTTCAATCCATGAACACAGAAAAAATTTTATTTTCATTGTTTTTTACAGTTACTTTCAATAATGCTTTGTAGTTTACAGTATATAGGTCCTTCACATCCTTGGTTAAATTTATTTCTAGGTATTTTGTTGTTGTTGCAATTGTAAAAGAACTTGTTATTTTCAGTTTGATTTCTAAAGTTTCATTATTGGCACATAGAAAAACAATATACTTTTGAGATGACGTCAGAGTAATGGCGGAGTAGGAAGCGATACCGATAAATCTCCCCCAAAACTCAACAAGATCTTCAACCAGAAACAGAAAAACCTATACTTGGAGCCTCCAGATGCTTCACAATACACCCGAAGGTATGGTCGAGTGAAAAATTGGCTAAATATATAACCAAATCCTGAAGGAAATAGGGAGTAAGAAATGCTCCGCCTTCCTCACTAACCTAAACAGGGCAGCTTTCTCTGGTAACTCTGAATATAGAAACTGAGGCGGGCAAAGGGGGTGAATACATCCAGGCCGCGCACAAAAGGCCGAACCAGGCTGTGGCATAGAGATCCTAGCGGAGGAAAAACTGTTCCTGTGGCAAGCCGGGCAATACAAGCTAACACTCGCGCCAAACCCAAACAAAGAAAGACAAGCGGGGCAGCCATTTTACCCGTTCTCCTGGTTGGTGCGCAGTTAGTGGGCGAGAGATCTCTTCCTAAGCCCCAGAAGTGGGTGTCTGTGTTGCCCCACAGATAGGCAGGGTCAGAGGCCTTTCTGTGGGCCGAAAGCAGAATCTCTGGGCAGCCCCAGCGCCCTGGGAAAGCCGCACACGGGAGGGAGTGAGAACTAATTCCAACGGTGGAAATTTTCCGTGCTGGTGAGGGTTTCACTCAGGGAAACGCGGCCGGCCTCATATCCTGGTGTGCGCGCGCAGATAGGTAGTGAGCGATTCCTCCGAGTGCCTCGGCAGGGCGCACCTGTGTTATCGCACAGAGGGGCAGAGTCAGGGGCCTTTGTGTGGGCAAAAGCGGAATCTCGGGCCGCCCCAGCGTCTTGCAAAAGCCGCGCACGGGGACGGAGCGAGAGCGAATTCCAGCGCTGCAAATTTCCATGCGGTTGGGGGTTTCACTCAGAGCGTGAGACTGCTGGCCGGATATCCTGGTCTGCGCACGCAGATAGTGAATGAGAGTTTCCTCCAAGCACCCCGGAAGTGGGTGCCCGCCTGTGTTACCGGACAGAGTGGCAGAGCCAGAGGTCTTTGAGTGGGCGGAAAGCCCGCCTGATTATGCTAGCAGCTCTGACTGACTGAGCCTTACTCAGAGCCCTGTGCTGAGTGGAAATAGAGTGGGGAGTTGCCAGCTCTTTGAACCTCTTACTATCCAGGCAGAGGCAGCAACAACCCCATACCTGGATTATCAGGCTACTAATTGAGGAAGGAAAGACTAGGAGAAAGGCTCCAGGAACACGGACTCTCTCACTGTCAGAGCCTATGAAAGCTAATGAGCCTTGACTCCCAACGAGACTAAAGCACAATACATGACATTGCCATAGAGACTTATCAACTGCAAACCTCTACCTGAGCGTGCTAAAGGGGCAGAACCTGGGGTACAGAGTCACCGACCAGGAAGAGGGAGAGAAAAGAAAAAACAAGAAGATAACCTCTCAAAATCAAGAATAATCTGCAGACTTTATAACCTATCCCATTTTATTATATTTGTTCGTTTGTTTCTCTTATCTTCATTCTTGATACTTTTTTTCCTCCTCCAATTTGGCCGATTAATTCTCTGCCGGTCTTACTCTCTCCTCTCCTTGAACTACACTACCCATAAGTGTTACATCTCCCATTATCTTTTTTCTCCTCTTCCTTTCTGTCTATGAGGGTTGCACTCCAAAACCCTTAACTCTCTCTCTCTCCTTTCTTTTTTCTTCTTTTACTGGTTCCCTCTTTTTTTTATCTCTCTCTCTTTCTTTTCTCCCTCTATATTAGTTTCTTCCTTTCTCCTTTACATCTCCTCTCATTCAAACCTCAATAACAAACAAATTATCTTATCTGAGACTCAAACTTATGTTTGTGGCATTTTGGGGGTTTTTTACTTCACCTTTTTAACTCACTAGCAGTGCTCCCATCCCTGGCTCTCCATTTTATCTAGTTCTTGTTCCACTAAATACAATAGTATTTTTTTAATTTGTCCCCCCATTTTTCTGTTCTCTTATTCCTCTCATCATAACTCTTAGACAACACCAACACCTAAAAGCAAATCATTTTATTCTTGACCCAAATTTTTTCCTTATTTGCTTTTTGTGGGTCCATACCGCCCCCCCCCCCTTTTTTTTTCCTTTTTTTTTCTTTTTTTTTTTTTTTTTGCCCCTTTATTACTTTTCCCCAATTCAGGACCTCCATCACAGGCATTGTTTGTTATAATTCACAGTTCACCACAAGATTTTCTCAAGAAAAAGGGGAGAGGAGAGGAAAAAAGGAGGGGGGGAATAATTTCCTTTTTTTAAAAATTATTATTTTATTTTTCTTTATTTCATTATTAATTTTTTTTAAAAAAAAACAACTCTTTTTGATTTTTTATTTTTTTAACTTTTTATTCTTTATTAAATCTCATTAATACTATCAACAAAACCACCCTCAGATGCCATTAAGGAAGAGAAAATCGAATATCATGGATACAAAAGAAAGAGAGGTAACACAGCTAGATGAGGAAAAATCTATGGAGAAAAAATTTAATATATTGGAAACCTTGGAGCTAAATGACAGAGAATTCAAGATAGAAATCCTAAAAATCCTCCGAGATATACAAGAAAACACAGAAAGGCAATTTAGGGAGCTCAGAAAACAACTCAATGAACACAAAGAATATATGTCCAAAGAAATTGAAACTATAAAGACAAATCAAACAGAGATGAAAAACTCAATTCACGAACTGAAAAACGAAGTAACAAGCTTAGCTAATAGAACAGGTCAGATAGAAGAGAGGATTAGTGAAATAGAAGACAAGCAACTTGAGGCACAACAGAGAGAAGAAGAAAGAGACTCAAAAATTAAAAAAAAATGAGATAGCCCTACAAGAATTATCTGACTCCATCAAAAAGAATAACATAAGAATAATAGGTATATCAGAGGGAGAAGAGAGAGAAAATGGAATGGAGAACATACTCAAACAAATAATAGATGAGAACTTCCCAAGCCTGTGGAAAGAACTAAAGCCTCAAATTCAAGAAGCAAACAGAACACCGAGTTTTCTTAACCCCAAGAAAAACAATATACTTTTGTATATTGATTTTATATCCTGTAACTTTACTCTATTGGTTTATTGTTTCTTATAGTTTCTTGGTGGAGTCTTTAAGTTTACTATATATAAGATCATGTCATTTGCAAAAAGTGATAGCTTTACTTCATTCCTGATGTGGATGCCTTTTATTTCTTTCTCTTATCTGATTGTTCCAGCTAAAACTTCCAGAACTATGTTGAATAAAAGTGGAGAGATTGAGCTGCCTTGTCTTGGTCCTGATTTTAGAGGAAAGTCTTCATTTTTTTTTTTCACTGTTTAGCATGATATTAGCTAATGGTTTGTCATATATGGCTTTTTGAGGTACTTTCCTTCTATATACATTTTATTGAGGGTTTTAAACATAAAAGAATGTTGTGTTTTATTGAATGCCTTTTCTGCATCTATTGATAGGATCATATAATTTTTTTTTGTTTTGTTGATGTGGTGTGTTTTGTTGATTGAATTATATATGTTGACCCATTCTTGTGCCCTTGGAATGAATCCCACTTGGACATGATATAGTATTCTTTTAACATGTTGTGTTTGATTTGCTAGTATTTTGTTTAAGATTTTTTCTTCTGTAACTATTAGAGATATTGGTCTTTTGAGGGTTTTTTGTTTTGTTTTGTTTTGTTATGTGTATATATGCTATCCTTGCCAGGTTTTGGTGTGAGTGTTCTGTTGACCTAATATAATGTGTTAGGGAGTATTGCTTTTTTTTCTATTTTTTTTGAAAACTTTAAGAATGATAGGAACCAAATCTTCTTAAAAATGTGTGGTAAAATTGACTAGTGTAGCCATCTGGTACTGGACTTTTGTTTCTTGGGAGGTTTTTGATAGTTGTTTCTCTTTTCTCTTTACTTATAGGCCTATTTCGGTTTTATACTGCTTTGTGACTCAGTCTAGGGAGATTGTATAGCTCTAGGAATTTATCCATTTCTTCTAGGTTGCTGAATCTTGTGGCATATAATCTTTCATAGAATTCTACTATGATCCTTTGTATATCTATGATTTCTCTGATAATCAATCCTCTTTCAAATTTTGTTCAGATGAATCCTTTCTCTTTTTTCCTTATAGAGTATAGCTAAGGTTTTTTCAATTTTACTGATCTTTTCAAAGAACCAGCTCTTTGTTGTATTAATTTTTTCTCTAGTTTTTTTGTTCTCTATTTCATTTAGTTCTGCTCTAATTTTTACTATTTTCTTACTTCTCTTGACTTTGGGTTGCCTTTGTTCTTTTTTATCTAGTTGTTTAAGTTGTGATGTTAGGGATCTCTCTGGTTTCTTGATATAAGCTTGTAATGATATAAACTTTCCTCCTAATAGTGCTTTACTGCATCCCAGAAATTTTGATATTGTAAAATGTCATTTTGGTTTGTGTTGTCATTTTGTTTTTTATTTTGATCTCTGCTGTTATTTCTTCTTTGACTCAGTTATTTTTAGAAGTATGTTGTTTAATTTTCACATTTTTGTGGGGTTTTTTATTTCATTTTTGCAATTCACTCCTAATTTCAAAGACTATGGTCATAATATGTGCTTGGTATAATTTCAATCTTTCTGAATTTGTTGATGTTAGTTTTGTGGTCTATCATCAATAAATTGTAGTACAGTGACACCTACATTTAGTTCTTTAAACAGTTCACCAAACTGAATTTCACAATGTAATTTTTGTTTAAGTGTATATCATCACTTGATTGTCCTCATTAAAATTTATAAATACACATGACCTTGGAAGGTGATAATAATATAAATATCTAATGTTTTTTAGACATCACTAAAATATTTTAAATATTGACAGATATTTTTTTTTAAAAAATACAACTTTAAATAATGTTCCAATTTATTTTAGGTTTTATAGCACCTATAATACCTAAAAGGTCAAATTCATTATTTCTTTAAGACAAAAATCTTCAGAAAATTGGTACAACTGATGGAATTCCAGCCCCTTAGGAATTTGTTTAATTTTGCTTTAATGGTTTGTAGCTTTCAGAATTGGTAGAATGCTCCTAAGACATTTCCTATGGGACAAGTTAGTCTTCTGAGACATTGATTTGGTTCCTCAACATCCTGAGCTATACTTGGCTAGGAATGAACACTAAAGTGGCTCTCTATCATGTAATTCTTAGACATGAGAAGTCAAAAATTAAATCCTTTTTTTCTGAAACTTGGAGCACTCAGCAGTTGCTGATCTTATTGTCTATAGTTATGTACTTATTCACTAATTCTGTGAATAATCCTGAGGTTATATGAGTTCCAGGGAATCAGAGTGTTCAGAATCAGAGGAGTTTTCTTCCTACTGTCAGAGACTTTGTTCATATAACCTATGATAAATCTATTCAACTCAAGCAGTGGTTTTTAACTCTGGATGCACATTAGAATTAATGTAGGGATCCCTATGCCATGGGACTGAACCAGAAATTTGTATTTAATTGGTTTGAGGTTTGGATATTTTAAAACTCCATGCATAATTCTTTTTTTATTTAGAAAATTAAATTTAATGTGATGACATTGATCAATAAGAGTATGTACGTTGATTGTGTTGTGTGTCCATCACCCACAATCAAATCATTTTCCATCACTTTATATCTGTCCCCCTTTACTCCCCACCACACACACACTCCAAGCATAATTCTGATGTACAACAATGGTTAATAGCCACCCTTATAATAAAGATGCAGAAGTTAGAGAAGAACCTGTGACTCTCTGGAACTACAAGTAAAACTCTTAGCTCAAGAGGCTGATTTCCAAAATGATTATGCTTTTTGCAAAGTATCTATGTAGATAACAGCTTGAGTATTTTTTTTAATTTAGTTAAGTAAAGGATAAGAATGAGAGAGTGATATATGAGATATATTTATGTAGAATTTTTATCTAAGAACTTGAAACTAAAATAAGTGACTTTAAATGTCAATAACTTCAGTTAAGTATCAAAACTATCCTTAAAACAAAATTGTTAGACTTTAGTAAATCACTAGTAAAGTACCATTTTATACATGACAGTCTTTCTCAAAATGTGACTCTCAGACTTCCTGCAAGAATATCACCCAGAGAATCTGTTAAAATCTTAAATTTCTGGGCTCTAATTCTGACCTTCTTAATTATGATCTCTTGGGGATGGGAACTGGTTTTTCCAGATGACTACTAGGCATACTTTGCTTAAGAGACACTGATGTCCAGTCAAGCTCTGATAGTCGCTCATGTCATAACATCTCTGAGTAAAGCTAGACTATAGATCTTAATTTGTGTAGATTTCAATTCAATTCAACAAAGTATTGATATTCAACCATCTACAATACAGTATGCTCACTGGCAGATAGACAGGGCAAGAAAACACATAGGGGATATGAATTTAACGGTGATGTGACTGCAAAGGAAGAATGAAAGGGTGAAAAATGTTAACTTTCTTCCAAGCCCATTTATATCATATATCATATATGATGTGGTTCTTCCTTTTCAGGAGTACTGAGTGTTGCTAGAGAAAACTGCATATACCTAGCACTACTGAAAATCTAGATGTTGGGGTGTCTTGGTATAAAAATGTGTCAATGGTAGAGCAAAAAGTGCATTTGGCACTGCTAGCTCTTCTGTGGGAGGGAACAAAGAGTTTTATTGATTATATTTTATATTCTAAATGTCATTTCACTAGATATGCTTCTGATCTTGAGTATCACTTTTATGGGGTCATTATATGTATTTAAAAAAATGTATGGATAACAGTTCTAAAGCTCTAACAATATGCCAGGCAACATGACATGTACTTTAAGTATATTGTCATTTTTTTCATGTTATAAATGAAGACATTTTTATTTCAGTTTTCCACATGAGGAAATTAAGAGTCAAAGAAGATTAATAACTTGTCCAAAGACACAGTACTTTGTGGTAAAATTAAGGTATAAACCAATCTTTTGATTCAGATTGTGAACCCCTATCTCTTAGATATAATCTATACTTTTCTGTGTAGAATGACTCACTCACGACACTTGGATGTACCTAGGTCAGCTATAGCAAGCTAGATGGCTTTAAGTACAGAAATCTATTTTCTTATAGATCTGTGTATGCTAGAAGTTTGTAATTAAGGTTTTAGTAAGGCCGGGTTCTCTCTAAAGCTTCTAAAAGAGGATTCTTCTTTCTTTGTTCAGATTTTGATAATTTGCTGTCAATTTTGGCATTCCGCAGTATGCAGCTGCATAAACTCCAATTTCTGCCTTCATTGCCCCAATGCATTTTTCCTGTGTTTCTATCATTGTGAAATTCTTCCTCTTATTGTACAAACACTAGTCATTGGATTAAGGCTCACCCTAATACAGTATGAGTACATCTCACCTTGGTTACATCTGCAAAGAACCTATTTCCAAATAATATCATATTTATATATTCTTTTTAGGTTTAAAGAAACTAATGGCAGAAGAAGGGCAGGAGTGACAATATTTAACCCAGTAGGACATTTGTCAATGCCTGCTTGAACCTCTAAGTCATCTGACAACACATTTTAGAATTATCATGATGAATGGCCTTATATTTCTCCTACTCACACTTAGCTCCAATTTTACATTTTCACTGAAACCTTAGTCTTGTTTTTATGCCATGCCTCCTATAATTTCTATAAGATTTTAAGGTGAGGGAAGTGGGAATACTCAGTATATATATTCTGTCTCAATATTTTTATAACTTATAGATCTACCAAGACAAGGCAGTTCTGTATGGCAGACTTTGGATAACAGTTCAGATTAATAGTAAAAAGAATAATTTAACATTGATTGCACCATAGCTGTTTCCAAAGTTTATGTTCAAGCTCTTTCCATTACTTTATATGTCTCTGCGATGTACTGATTGTGATAAAAATATGAGAGCAATTTTGTTGAGTAAGAAGTTTAGAGAAAAGTTTTGCCTGTTTTATTGTATCAAAGAAGAGAAATCTGGTTTACAATTTTGGATGAAGAATACAGAGATAGTGAAGCAGAGTGGGGAGGGAAGAGAATCAAAATGGCTTAAAGTGGCCTAGAATGTCAAATGTAACCTGATATAAAACTGAGAATTTTAACATCCTAAAGTGGAAAGAAGTAGAAAAGTATAGCTTATTTTAGGACTGGGGGACAAATGGAAGGGAAGGACATTTGAGAAAGGTGGAATCAGGTCATTTATACAAAGAAGTTAGTTATCCAAGAAAAAGTAATCCCAGTGCTTTAGAAAAAAAAAATGTGTCTGTGGATAGCTTTCAATAAGCAAGGACTGCAGTGGTGACAGGTTCCATATTTATATATTATGGAAATGTTGACAGGTACATTGGAAAATGTTAGAATAAACTACCTCTGTTAGTTGGAAATCATGAGCTTTGGGGAATTCAAATGAAGGTGGCCATTTTCAAAGTATGTAATACTCTTTAGCTAGAGGACAAGTGCATTGTTCTAGCCAGTAATATAGCTATTAAGAAGCAAACTATAGAAAAAATAGCTTAGTGTTTTTATACCTTAACTCTTCCCTAGTCTAATATGTACAGTCAGGAATGAGTAGGAAAGGGAAATTAATTGTAATATATTAAAATATCTGGTATAGTTTTATCAGTAACCATTATTTTTATTTCTGCTTGTTAAGGAGTATGTGCTATTTAGAGGCATACATCCTTAGAAAGAAAAGATTTAATGTTAAATTCTAACTCCCTTTGCCATGCTCTGTTTAGATTTTTGTCAGAAATGAATTTATCTATTCGATGACATCAAATATGAGTATGAAATACAGAAGAGCAAAATATGAAATGCCTATTGCAATAGTTTGGACATAACAGACATCTAATAACTATTTTTCAAATGGTTAAAAGTAATTCAAAGTTAAGCAGTCACCAGCAGAGCAGCAAACATGAGGGTAATCATGATAATGTTTGGAATAGTGACAGTTCAAACACTTCAGAGATCAAATCCCAGTGAACAGCACTGTATTATGAAAGCTCTGACAACTGCTACAGAGAGCAAACTATTTCGTTTTATTCTCACTTGCCGTCAAAATTGGCTGCCCAATACTATCCCAGCTCAGTAATGCAAAAATATTAGTGGTGGGTAACCACAGTTGTTACTTGATGCTATATCATAGCTCATGTTTTACTTTGGATAGGTAGAATGTCTGAATTCTGAAAATACCTCAGTGACTGAAATAAGTATTTATTTTTCTCTTTCCACAAACATAAGGCAAAATGACACTATGTTCATATCTTGTCAAACAAGAAACATTCCGGAGACATTTTTTCTTGTTCAGTAGAAGCACTAATAAAATTTGAAAGCAGACCAAGCTTTTCTTTCAGTAAATATTTGGAACAAGTATGTATCTGTTGCAGGTGCCAATTGTTAGTTTCATACCACCAACCTACTGTTATTCTGCTTTTGTATTTCTTTATCTATGTAAAGGTTAAAGTGCTATGATTTTTCTGTCTTACAAGAAAAGAGAAAAACCTTGTAGTATATCTAGGATTTTATTAAATATTCGTCCTTCTAGAATTAGTGGGAAAAAAAGAAAAATACCTTCTAAATAAAAATTTGGGGTTTTATAAAAATTAGAATGCATGAGATACTTTTATATTAAAATAATTTATTCTAACGTATTATAGCACTAATAATTAGAAAATAGTTGTTATATTTGCTGTTCAGTTCATCCTTTTTATAATGAGATATTTATAGCTTTTCTAAGGTATTATATGCAGACATGAGAAAGTCCAGAAGAACAGGCATCTTGTTTATCTCACTGATTCTCTCTTAAGTCAGAAAAATTCATTTTCAGATGACTGAAGTAGACTTCTAAAAAATTGTTTTCCAAATATGGGTCATAACCCAGCCCTGAAATGACTGGCAGCAAAGAGGTTGGAGTTATGATAAATGGCTTAAATTAATCTACTGGGGTAATAGTAGCTTTTTAGAAGTTGAACACAATGTCTTCTGTAATAACACATTTTAACTAATATTTTAATTAATTTTTTTATTTTTTTATTAAATTTAATGCAGTGACATTGATAAATCAGGGTACATATGTTGAGAGAAAATATCTCTAGATTATTTTGACATTTGATTGTGCTGTATACCCCTCCCCCAAAGTTAAATTGTCTTCTGTCACCTTCTATCTGGTTTTCTTTGTGCCCCTCCCCTCCCCTAACCCCCCTTTCCTTCTTCACTCCCTCCCCTCTCCCCCAACCTCCCGCCCCTGTTGCCATCACATTCTTGTTCATGTCTCTGAGTCTCATTTTTATGTCCCTTCTATGTATGGATTCATCTTAGTTTTTTGTTTTTTTTTCTGATTTACTTATTTCACTCCGTATAATGTTGTCAAGGTCCATCCATGTTATTGTAAATGATCCGATGTCATCATTTCTTATGGCTGAGTAGTATTCCATAGTATATATGTACCAAAGCTTTTTAATCCACTCGTCCTCTGACGGACACTTGGGCTGTTTCCAGATCTTTGCTATTGTGAACAATGCTGCCACAAACATGCGGGTGCATTTCTCCTTTTCGAGCCGTTCTATGGTGTCCTTGGGGTATATTCCTAAAAGTGGGATAGCTGGGTCAAAAGGCAGTTCGATTTTCAGATTTTTGAGGAATCTCCATACTGTTTTCCACAGTGGATGCACCAGTCTGCATTCCCACCAGCAGTGCAGGAGGGTTCCCTTTTCTCCACATCCTCGCCAGCACTTATTCTGTGTTGTTTTGTTGATAAGCGCCATTCTGACTGGTGTGAGGTGATATCTCATTGTGGTTTTAATTTGCAT
This sequence comes from Saccopteryx bilineata, assembly GCF_036850765.1. NCBI lineage: Eukaryota > Metazoa > Chordata > Mammalia > Chiroptera > Emballonuridae > Saccopteryx > Saccopteryx bilineata. The sequence continues at coordinate 55,416,087 of NC_089498.1, read as the reverse complement.
TTCTCTAATGATTAGTGATGTTGAGCATTTTTTCATATGCCTATTGGCCATCTGTATGTCCTCTTTGGAGAAGTGTCTATTCATCTCTTTTGCCCATTTTTGGATTGGGTTGTTTGTCTTCCTGGTGTTGAGTTTTACAAGTTCTTTATAAATTTTGATTATTAACCCCTTATCAGACGTATTGTCAAATATGTTCTCCCATTGTGTAGTTTAAATTTAAAAAAACTAAAATATTTAAAAGTATGTCTAGAACATCATTAGAGCTTAATGCATGGTAGATGTTCTTAAAAGTGCTCTGTGATTCTCAAAACTCATATCCAAATAACTGCCAATTTTTATTTTATTTTATTTTTTGTCCATTCACATTTTGGGGAGAAGTTTCTTGTTTTCTAAATCTTTATAAACATCTGGATTTTATCCAGTTTGTATTACTATAGTTTTTTTATTCATGGTCTTTATAAATCCAATTTCAAACCTTGTTTCATTAAATGGATTGGTTTGCCCAAATTTTTCTTTTTCTTGCCCCTCTGAAGTATAGAATGATATTACCTGTTATTGGTTACTTTAGAATAGCTCTGAACTTTCTTCTCTTCTTATCCCAGGTGCCCAATCCTTTACATTATTGCATTAAATATTCTTAGTTTTCTGTTTATTATTCAAATTTAACATTTATTATTCTCTCATAGGCTACTACATTAATGTTGCTTCCTCTAGCTTTATTTTCTCTCTTTAAGTGATTAGATTGCCTGTAGCATAATTGAGATATTCACGAATGTCTGCAATGAAAGACAGGCTCTGTGATAGTCCCCTATGATCTTTGCCTTCTGGTATTTACAAAACACTTAATTATCTCTTCTTGGTTTAAGGCTACATATATTGAATTAATTATAAAATACGGAATATTACTGATGTGATGGAATCCCCCTTCTGAGATTAGTTTATAAAGCGATCATGGCACCTGTCTTTGGTGCTTGCTTTTGCTTTCCCTCTCTCTCTCTTTCTCTCTCTCTCACTTTTGTTGTCACTCCTGCTCTTTCTCAAAATGCTCACTCTGGAAGAAGCCATCTGATATGTTGTGATGCAGCACAGTGGAGACACACAGATGGCAAGAGACTGAGCCCCTTAATGTACATTTATAAGCATCTGTTCCACCACCACACCAACCAAACTTTTGGATTAGACTGCAGCTGTAGTCAACAGTTTGACTGCAACTTCCTGAGACACCTTGATGTAAATTTACCCAATGAAGACTTTCTGACCTATAGAAACTGAGATATAATAAAAGCTTGTCATTGGTCATTAAGTATTGGGGTAACTTATTGCATAGCAATAAATAATTAATACATATCTCTCCCTTATATAGAATTTCTCTTTGTTTTGCTATAGCAATTTCATAATGTAACCTATTTCTTTCATTTTTATTTATGTAAGTCTTAAAGTTAAATAGTATTTTTTAGTTTCCTTTGGCAATTTTATATATGGTATTTGATATATAAAAACTATCTATTAGGAACAATAATTATATATGCTTTCTCTCTTTATTGTTTTTGATCTACCTTATCTAATTTCCTTTGCACTCTTTGTGGTCACCAATATCTTCTATTTGCAAGACTTCTAATTTTCTGAGCTATTAGGTATTTTGCTGATGTATTTATTTCTCTCATACGAAAAGTGATATATTGATAAATATATATGTATCATGACAAACCATATTTCTATTTCTTTATTTTTTTATTTAAGTAAGAGTAGGGGTGGCAGAGAAAGACTCTAGCATGTGTCGGGACAGGGACCTGCCCAGCAAGCCCCCTATGGGGCCATGCTATGCCCATCAAGGGTATTGTACTATTGCTCCACAACTGAGCTATTTTTAGTACCTGAGGTTTAGGTCAGGAAGCCATTCTCAGCACCTGGAGCCAACTCACTTGAGCCAATTGAGCCATGGGTGTGAAATCAGGAAGAAAAAGAGAAAGATAAGGAGAAAGAAAGAGAGAAGGAGGGTAAGGGGTAAAGAAGCAGATGGTCATTTCTCCTGTGTGCCCTGATGGAGAATAAATCCCAGGACAGCCACACACCAGGCTAACACTCGACCACTGAGCCAGCCAGATCCACATCTTTCTATTTCTAAAAAGCTTCAGACCTGTTAGTGAATATATAGCTCTTTTTAGACTTTATTGGAGCTGCCCATCCTCTGAAAATTCTTTTCTGGATTTGTACTGATCTACATTAGCATGATGGTTTTGAAAAGAGAATTTATTAAGGACAGCTTTAAATATAATAGCTTATTTAACTAAGTCCAATTAGACAGCAATTCAAACATAATTGCCACATTTTTGACATTGTTAGAAATTACTACAAATGAAATATCACTCAAAATTTAGTTATATCCTTCATACAGCGTCTTAAACAACTCCACAGCTTTCCTTTTTACTGAAAGTTTGAATGAGGGTCAGTGCCAATTCTAACTTTGCCTCTAACACAGTCTATCATAAATAATGAAGCTTCACAAATACAGCTCTAAATCTCCCTCTTCTTACCCTACAGTATTTACACCTTCAATGCTTTAGTCCCCTTTGTATATGAAATATACCTATTCTCTACCCTGATTCTGATCTTATTTTTTTAAAAAATGACTTACTTAGGTATCTTATATAACAGCAACAATGAAATATTTATATGATTTTTTAAAAAAATAAATCTTGTCTGACCAGGCAGTGGCGTAGTGGATAGAGCATTGGACAGGGACAAGGAGGACCCAGGTTTCAAACCTCAAAGTCACAGGATTGAGTGTAAGATCATTGACATGACCCCATGGTTGTTGACTTGGGCCAGAAAGTTACTGGCTTGAAGCCCAGGTCACTACTTTGAACCCAAGGTAGCTGGCTTGAGCAAGGGGTCACTCGCTTTGCTCTACCCTCCCCACCCTCCAGTCAAGGCACATATGAGAAAGCAATTAATGCTTACAATTAAAGTACTGCAACAATAAGTTGATGCTTCTCATCTCTTTCACTTCCTGCCTGTCTGTCCCTATTGGTACCCCTCTCTCTCACACACACAAAATAAATAAATCTTAAAAATGGGAACCCTGCCTGACCTGTGATGGCACAGTTAATAAAATGTCAACCTAGAATACTGAGCTCACCGGTCCATACAGGAAGCAACTACTATGAATTGATGCTTTCCACTTCTCCCCCTTCTTTCCTCTCTCTCTCTCTCTCTTTCTCCTCTATCTAAAGAATAAAGAGAAAGAGAGAGAGAGAGAGAGAGAGAGAGGCCCTATTTCAAAGCCTGCTATGGTCATTTATAAAAAAATCCTAATTAATGAGATAAATATTAATTTAACCTTGATCTTCTATAAAATATTAAAACAAAAATTTTTTGAACTATATGGTTTAAACATGTCTTCACAAACATTAATGATAAGAATATAGGAAATTAGAAAATATAAAAGTAAGTGAAATACTTTAGGTATTTCTATTATACTATGTGTATAATTACTGCAGTTGATAAGATTTTGCTTGAACAGGCATACAGATCAATAGAACAGAACAGAGAACACAGAAATAAACCCACGCCTTTATGGTCAATTAATATTTGCCAAAGGGGGCAAGAGTATACAATGGAGTAAATACAGTATCTTTAATAAATGGGTTGGGAAAATTGGACAGGTACATGCAAAAAAATGAAACTAGATTACTAACTTACACCATTCACAAAAACAAACTTAGCATGGATAAAATATTTAAATGTAAGTCACAAAACCATAAAAAAAGTATAAGAAACTATAGGCAGTATACTCTCCGACATCTCTCATAGCAATATTTTTGCTGATATACCTCCATGGGCAAGTGAAATAAGGGACAAAATAAATAAATGGAACTATATCAAACCAAAATGCTTTTGTACATCAAAAGACATCAATATCAAAATAAAAGGACAAATTACTCAATGGGAGAACATATTCACTAATGTGTCTGATAAGGGGTTAATAACCAAAATTTATAAAGAACTTCTAAAACTCAACACCAGGAAAACAAACAATCTGATTTAAAAATGGGCAAAGGACCTGAATAGACACTTCTGCAAAGAGGACATACAGATGGCAAATAGGTATATGAAAAAATGCTCAATGTCACTAATTATAAAGAAATGCAAATTAAAACCACAATGAGATAACTACTCACACCTGCTAGAATGGCTTTCATTAACAAATAAAAAAACAACTAATTGTTTAAATCTGATTTTTACACAAAGTAAATGCAATATAAAAAAGACATAGAACTAGTACAGAATTTTATGTTTTCTATCTCTGAGGATTTTTTCAAAGTTGTTACATATTCAGTTCTTGGGAAAATTGACTCTCTAAGCTACTTGACATTTATATAACTTATTGTCACTGTAGCCAGTTCTATCAGGGTTACACTTAAAAGTATATGTTAAATATACTTCATGTAATGTTCTAAAGCCACACTAAAATCTGATATCCTGCAAGAAGTAACTATAAAGACTATTTAAATCTGCACCTGCTTCGATTCCATAATCTGTTACTCCAGAGAAACAGAGATGAATGTTACAGGGAAGGATGGATTTTAAAACCTTTAAGAAAAAATAAAATTACAGTTATTTCAGTAATTATTTTTTAGGTTAAGGAAAAAGGATACACAGAACTCTTAAAAAATACTGTAAAATAAATAAGTCAGACTGACTAAATTTGGTTAAAATGTTAGAATATAGAATATAGTGTTGTATTCTACATAACAACTTTATTAATGGGAAGATGCTATACTTGGGCTTAATAAATCAATTCCGTATGGAAAGTATTAAGGAGAAGTGCCTTAAAAACAATGTATGTGATAAAAGTACAGGAAATTCAATTACTCATAGAGTGAATTTAAGAAAATAATGTTCTGAGACTAAACAAAAAAAAATTACACATTAGACAAAATATTAATATACTGACAAAATAACAAATATATTAGACAAAATTGTTAAGTCTTCACTGGAGAAAGATAAGAAAAATAATGGTAAGTTTAATAAATATATATTATTTAAAACTATTGAAGATATAAATTATTTTTGCCTAGGCCCTGATCAGATCATAGGAGGAGCCATGTGTTATGTCTAAGATGTTATAGTTTATAAAATTCATCAACTAATGGGGATGCATGCTGAAAATTATGACCAATGTATTAAAAGACCAGAGAAATCACATTAGTTAGGATTTAAAACACTAAGACTTTCACATAATATGAGAGAAATATGAATAACATTTCAGATTTTTGTAACTATTATATATTTGTTGGTCTTGTGAACTTGAGCAAATTGCTTAATCATTCCAAGTTTGCAAATTACTTAACCTTTCTTTGTAAAATGATGTCTACACCACAAGCATATGAGGGACACAGTTGTCACTCAAGAAATGTCAGTCTCTATATTTGATTGATATATGAAACCTACCTGGTTGGAAACTAGAAAAGATAGAATTGGGTCATGAGCTGCAAACTGTGGAACTTGGCAAATCATTTCTCAGTTAAGTACACATACAAACTAATGAATTTCAACTAAAAGGTTTTATGAACAAAAGGACAATGTATAGAAAGGAGTTTAAAATTTTTTAGAAAGAAAATGGAAGTTTGAGAAGTAAGTTTAATTCTGTTTCTAGGGACAGGAGGGAAAAGAAAGGAGAAAAAAAGATATAAAAAGTGTGGTTGGGAAGGACAAATATGAAAGGATTATGTTCGTTGTATTGGAAATGAACTATTAGTACTTAGATTTGAGATTTAATAATATTAATTTGGAGAAGAGTAAGATATAAATGAGTGATAATAAATTGTCTTTACAAACAGAAATAGCTTCATATTCCTTCCTATGGAAGAAAATGATAAGGTGAGGGAAATCCATAAAAAAATGTGGTGTGATGAATCCAGTTCAGACATACATAGAAGATAATAGAAAGGGGGTTTACCCTTAGGAACAATGCTACACTCCTAATCTGTGGCCATGTTGACTTAATTACCATACTACTATCCCATATTACATAAGTCCACATGCTTAAAGCTCTTTTAAAACTAAGAGGAAAATACTAAAAAAGGAATTATTCCATTATGGTCCTTCCATTTTATTTATTTTTTCCCCTCTTATTCAAGTGAGAGGAGGGTAGATAGGGAGACATACTCCCACATTCACTTTGACTGGGATCCACCTGGCAGCCCCATCTGGGGCTAATGCTCTGCCCATTAAAGGCCATGCTCACAACCATGCTATTTTTAGCACCTGAGACAGAAGCTCTACTGAGCCATCCTCAGCACCTTGGGCGGATACACTGGAACCAATTGAGCCATGGCTGCAGAGGTGGAAGAGATAGAGAAAGAAGAGGAGGCAGAGGGGTGGAGAATCAAATATTTGCTTCACCTCTGTGCCCTGACTCAAAATCAAACCAGGGACATCCACACACCGAGGCCAATATTCTACTACTGAGCCAACCAGCCAGGGCTCATTTTATTTTCTTATTCTGTATGTAAAATTATTCAGTAGTTAATTGTTTTCAAGTAAGCTGTCCTATTTTGAAATTAAAATATGTAATAATGTTATGTCGCTCACCACAAGAGATGTTACTTATTGTAAATATCTCACAGGAGATATTTAAATATACATTTATCTACATATACATAATTATTTTATCAAAAAGAATTAAAAAGCTAAACAAAGAATAATAGTATTGTTATTACTTAGCTACAGATATTTGTATAACTTATAAAAGAATAACAATGTGAAAATGGCAAGTGCATCTGATTGTTCTAGTTACTGATGTCATTACAATCCCATGCTGATGTTCAAAAGAAGGTTTCCATCTGATCATAGGAAATGTAATCTTATAGAACATCAGAAAATAAACTGTAAAAATAGAGTGCAGCTTAGAAGAAATGATTCCAGTTTGATAGGCATTGCTGCTTCCCAAACCCAGATCTGAAAACTAGGCCCTGAAGGAAGGGACAGAGAATAGATTTAAAATGGTCTCATGATAGCTATACAAATAAGGAAAAACAAGGATACTCTAAGAGTGGAAGAGTTATGTGTAAAATAAAACTTTAAGAGATAGTTAAATCAAATAAAATAATATTTTATGAGGAATCACTAGATTTAAGGATTAGAAATTTTAGATTATAACTCTAATTCAGCTGCTAATAAGTGAAAGATCTACTGAAAATCTTTTAAAGCATTATAATTTTTTATTTGCTGTTAAATTTAGGATTTCCATTAACTTATATCTATGATTTAATTTGTCTTTAATGTTATATTACTCTAAAAAATTACTTCATGACTTTTTTATATTAAATAATGCACGCTTATTTAAGTCGCTAATGTGATAGGGATGCAGAGGGAAACTCATGGTTCACTAAACCCCCAGTGCAAAGTGATGAGTGGGTGACAATCTCTGTACAGAAAACGGACACTTCAGGTCTGCAGGTTAGTTCTGACGTCCCTTTCCTGGTAAGGTCCACAGAGGATCATGTCAGCACTTTTCTTCAGTTTCAAGGATGAAAAAGCAGCATTCAGGACCAGGAAAAGATACATTAAGAGATTCATTTAAACCTATTAGGATAAAGTCCAGGATCTGCCAGAGCAGTTTTAATCATTATGTTTCTTTTGATGTTGATTATTTACATAGCAGAGACACCTAGGGATTGCCATACATCAGACATCCAAAAAAAGAGCACTTTCAGACACTGTAGTATTTCTGAAATTATTTCTAGGATCAACAAAAGGTCATTTGATTAAGCTGGTATGCTTAGAACTAAGAATTAGCCTTCTGGAATCAGCATCACATGGATTGGTTAGGGGTAAACATAACTAGCTGCTGTGGTCAAGGATCAGTACATAGGGCTCAGTAAGGATCATGGCTTAAAGTGTGAGACAAATTATGTTGTCAGGTATAAATTGCTTAAGAGTTTTTTGTTTTGTTTTGTTTTCTAGATGCATTTCCAGGGATAACAAAGTCTGCTGTGAATAAAACTTCTAGTTTCTAAAGGGTTGGTTGAAGATTAAGGGAACTAAGAATTAAGGGCAAAATTTTCTATAATTGCCACTTGTGACCATACTTTTTTTTAATATACTTTGAAGCTATATGAAACGCCTTTGGGACAATAGTTTTGGGATATTTTCTATCAGTTTTATGGAGGTGAAGTCTTTAGGTCTTAAGCAAATTAACTTCTATGGTAGTCTATATAGGTGCTGGCCCTATCCCACTTCTTGAGTTAGATGGAAAATGATTTGTCCCTTTTCCAGTGAAAACGTTGATGTCAAAGGATCTCACTGCCTCCAATCTTTATATAACAGTCCCAAATAATTGTGTATGAATCTCAACTACCCCATACTGCAAAGAGAATAGATGATTTCCACGTGATAATGTTTCAATTCATTAAGAAGTTTATTTGCCAAAAAACATGCCAACCTTACCAGGGAACATATTTTTTTTTTCTCCAGAACATAATCAGTAGCTAATTTCAATGTATCTACACCCAGTATAAATAGAGTTCACATCTTCTTTTAGAAACCACGTATTAAGTCAGCCTGACCAGGCAGTGGCACAGTGGATAGGGCATTGGACTGGGATGCGGAGGACCCAGGTTTGACACCCTGAGGGCGCCAGCTTGAGCACAGGCTCATCTGGTTTGAGCAAAACCCACCAGCTTGGACCCAAGGTCACTGGCTCAAGCAAGGGGTTACTCAGTCTGCTGATGGCCCACGGTCAAGGCACATAAGAGAAAGCAATCAATGAACAACCAAAGTGTCACAATGAAAAACTAATGATTAATGTTTTTTATCTCTCTTTGTTCCTGTCTGTCTGTCCCTGTCTATACCTCTCTCTGACTCTCTCTCTCTGTCTCTGTATTAAAAAAAAAAAAGAAAAAAAACACATATTAAGTCAGACATTGAAAAAAATGTAGCCTGACCAAGCAGTGATGCAGTGGACAGAGCGTCAGACTGGGATGCAGAGGACGCAGGATCAAAATTATGTGGTTGCTGGCTTGAGCAATGGCTCATCTAGCTTGAGCACGGTCTTACCAGCTTGAGAATGGGGTAGCTAACTTGAGCATGTGATCATAGACATAAGCCCAGGGTCGCTAGCTTGAGCCCAAAGGTCACTGGCTTGAAGCCCGAGGTTGCTGGATTGAACTCAAGAATGATGACTTGAGCAAGGGGTCATTCACTGTACTGCAGTCCCCCAGTCAAGGCACATATGAGAAAGCAAATAATGAACAACTAAGGTACTGCAACGAAGACTTGATGCTTCTTATCCTTCCTCCTTTTTGTATCTCTGTTCCTTTCTCCATCTAAAAAAACAAAAAAAAAAATGTAATCTATGCTAGACTATAAAGTAAACAAGGGAAAAAGACTAATAAATGATTAAAATTTCATAATAATACCCTAGAGCATACTTCTCAGAGTAGAAGATTTATTCTTAAAGCAAACTTTTAATTTCTTGTTTATGTCTCTTACTATAATAGTCATAACTCAGGGCTAATGATTTGCAATAAAAAGACCCACAGATAGTAATATTCGTGATATATCATGTGAATTATTCACAGAGTAATTTAGGAATTCTGTGGATTGATAATTCAGTTGAGTCCATCATGCACATTTAAAGATAAAGATGACAAAAGGTATTTAGAAGATGATGCTGTAGAATAAATCAAGTCCACAATCTCTTTTGTTAACATTTGCAGCTAAAACTCAGATTTAAAAAATTATAAAGAAAATATGATGTATATCTAAAAATTATTTGATATTCCTAGTGGGTTATAGACAAATATTTCATCATCATGCATGTAAAGCCAGTAGCCATGGCCACTATTACAGCTGCCTGGCCAACACAGGTTCAGGTTTGATTCAGACAGACAGTAATAAAATAATGGAGCCAAGAACTGGTGAGCCATTACCTTTAATCCTAGCTTGCACCAGGTGGGCAAGAAATACACATAGGGAGGAAACACTTCCCTTTCCATTCAGGGCTCCCAAGTCACTGACTTATCCGAGTTTTCCTAGAATTAAAGGTTTCTACCTCACCAACCTTATTTACGTTTGTTCCCCATCTCCTTCTCTATGAACAAACTCTGCACAAACTGGCTTCTCCTTCAGCACTCTGCATTCTTGGCTACCTTTTCTATGCAATGCTAATTTCAGGAACCAAGATAGAGAGAGAGCCCCCGGTCTGCCCCATTTTGTAGTGTAGAAATCAAAACCTTTAAGTCAATACACTGTACAAATTAGGAAGTCTTTGATACAAAGCCACTTATCTGAGGCATGAATGGGATTCCTCATAAGAGTGCACCAACCCCTATCATTCCCACCCCAGTCAAGGGTGTGGGAAAAGCTTAGGCTTAAAACTAAGCATTAGACTATAAGGACCCTGCCTGTTTACAGCCTGTCCCCCACACCCAATGCAAACTATAAGTGAGCAAACATATATATCATATTTGCAAACTTATTTGACCCACAACTTCCCTTTCTATTCAGGGCTCCCAAAGCCACTGACTCATTCCAGTATTCCTAGAATCAAAGGTTTCTGCCTGACCGGGTGGTGGCGCAGTGGATAGAGCGTCGGACTGGGATGCAGAGGACTCAGATTCAAGACCCCGAGGTCGCCAACTTGAGCACGGGCTCATCTGGTTTAAGCAAACATTCCACCAGCTTGAGCCCAAGGTCACTGGCTCCAGCAAGGGGTTACTCGGTCTGCTGAAGGCCCGCAGTCAAGGCACATATGAGAAAGCAATCAATGAACAACTAAGGTGTTGCACGCGCAATGAAAAACTAATGATTGATGCTTCTCATCTCTCTCCATTCCTGTCTGTCTGTCCCTGTTTATCCCTCTCTCTGACTCACTCTCTGTCTCTATAAAAAAATAAAAATAAAAATAAAGGTTTCTACCTCACCAGCTTTATTCAACTCTGTTCCCCATCTCCTTCTCTCTGAACAAACTCTGCACAAACTGGCTACTCCTTCAGCACTCTGCCATCTTGGCTGCTTCTCCTCTTTGATACTTATTAAAGAAACTGAGAGAGTGAGCCTCTGGTCTGCCCCATTTTATAGCGTAGAAATCAAAACATTTAAGCCAATATACAAATAAGGAAGTCTCTGATTCAAAGTCAATTATCTGAGGCACAAATAGGATTCCTCATAAGAGTGCACTACCCCACATCATGCAACAGTCAAAGGTGTGGGGAAAAGCTTAGTGTTGAGAAGATCTTAGTATTAAAAAGGTGGAAAAGGCTTAGTCTTAAAACTAAGCCTTATGCTTTAAGGATCCTGCCAGCTACAGCCTGTCCCCCACACCCAATGCAAACTAAAAGTGAGCAAACATCTACATCATATTTACAAACTTATGTGACCAACACTGTCTCTCCATTTCTCTTGACTCTGTGTTGGTTTCTCTACTTTAAAAATAAAAAACAGCCATGTGGGTCAAATAAGTTTGCAAATATGATGTATATGTTTGCTTACTTATAGTTTGCATTGTGTGTGGGGGACAGGCTGTAAGCAGGCAAGGTCCTTATAGCCTAGGGCTTAGTTTTAAACCTAAGCTTTTCCTCACACCCTTGACCAGGGGTCCCCAAACTTTTTACACAGGGAGCCAGTTCACTGTCCCTCAGACTGTTGGAGGGCCGGACTATAAAAAAAACTATGAACAAGTCCCTATGCACACTGCACATATCTTATTTTAAAGTAAAAAAACAAAACAGGAACAAATAAAATATTTAAAATAAAGAACAAGTAAATTTAAATTAAAAAACTGACCAGTATTTCTATGGGAACTATGCTCCTTTCACTGACCACCAATGAAAGAAGTGCCCCTTCCAGAAGTGCACCAGATAAATGGCCTCAGGGGGCCACATGCAGCCCGCGGGCTGTAGTTTGAGGACCCCTGCCCTTAACTGTTGCATGATGTGGAGTGGTGCACTCTTATGAGGAATCCTATTTGTACCTCAGGTAAGTGGCTTTGTATCAGAGACTTCCTTGTTTGTATATTGGATTAAAGGTTTTGATTTCTACACTATAAAAGGAGGCAGAGGAGCCCATGCTGGAGGATAGCAGAGAAGGGCCACATGGAGGAGAGGAGAAGCAGCCAAGATGGCGGAGTGCTGAAGGAGAAGCCAGTTTGTGCAGAGTTTGTGCAGAGAGGATTTGAGGAACAGAGTTGAATAAGGCTGGTGAGGTAAAAACCTTTGATTCTAGGAAACTCAGATAAGTCAGTGGTTTGGAGAGCCCTGAATGGAAAGGGAAGTGTTTTCCTATTGTGTATATTTCTTGCCCACCGAGTGCAAGCTAGGGTTACAGGTAATGGCCCACCAGTTCTTGGCTCCATTGTTTTATTACTGTCTGTCCAAATCAAATGTGAACCTGCACAGGCCAGGTGGCTGTGATGGAGGCTGTGGCCATTGGCTTTACAAGCCATCTCTCCCAGTCTTCACAGAGTGGTCTTAGGTAGGAAGGGAAGCTTTAGCCTGGCCACTTTTTGTTGTTTCTCAAACCTTTGTGATTATCCATGTTGCTTTCTTTATTCTTAGTGGCTCCCAGTAGTTGAGAGTACACCAAGACCTGTCAGAGTTCCAAAGAGAAGGCTCTCAGTTAGTATCTGTTACCTGTCCAAAGTACACATGCCTCATGCTTCAAAAGGAAAAAACTCAAACCTCAGAATTTGGAGTAGGAGAAAGTTGATTGATTCGGAAGTGCCAACAGAGAAGATGGTTACCCTAGTAGTACATCAAATCCACATCATCAAAATATAGAGCTCAGGCTTTTTTATGTGAAGGGAAGGAAAAATGGCAAGGGTAAAAAGTGATGGATAATCACAGACATTTGAGCACTAGTAATTCCAGGATGACCATGAAACCTTTTTGTGTGACCCCAATTTATTTGAGTTCAGTCATGACCTTATGCAAATCTTTGATAAGCAATTATTATTTTAGTACTTATTTCCCCAATCTCTTCAGGAGAGGCACTTAGGGGAAGGGGCTGTCTTTATAAAATTCAACTCAAGGCTCAAACACAATTACTCTAAAGATTAGCCTATCTATATGCAAAACTAAAGAGAAGCTGTTAGCCTGAAGGCCATGGGAACAAAGCAGGCTTGAACAAGATGGAGTCAGAGAGACCCAGCATTTCACTTGGTTACACACCTAGTTGTGGATGTTAGAAGCCCAACCCTCAGGCAGCAACTTTTAACATATGGATATAGACCTCTTTCAGGGAGAGATTGAGAGCTGGGTGTTTCTACCTGCTTCTTCTGTGCTTTTTCCTGGGAAGGTAGCCAATAAAGAACGGTTTATTTGTTTGCTACACCCTTGTGAGCCTGTGAGCACAAGGTCCACTGGCCACGAGAGCCAGACCATCAAGAGGTTTATAATCTTGGTGACAGCTTGAAAGTCCTGGTGCCAGCTGAGCGTATAACTCCTGGGAAGATATTGGTGATTTGATGTGGGCTAGTGAGAGAATATGGAAATGGTATCTTCTAAAAGAATCTCAATTTGTCCTTACATAATGCTAAATTAGAAACCTGCCCCTCAGGCTGAAGATTTTAAGATATGAAAAAGGACCTACTTTTCTTTCACAAAATGGTGAGAGATAGGATTTCTGTCTGCACCTTCTGTGCAGAGCTCTGGGCAGGTAGGAAAGTGGGTTCTCCACATCCAGTCAAGGACCGTTTTCCTTCTCTTATATAGCCTTTTAAAAAAAATGTTTATTTTATTTAATTTTAGAGAGAGGAAGGAGAGAGGGAAAGAAAAAGAGGAACATCAATCTGTTCCCGTGTGTGCCCTGATCAGGGACAAAACCAGCAGCAACCTTTGTGCTTTGGGAGAATGCTTTAACCAACCAAGCTATCTGGCCAGGACTCTTTAGTCTTTTGGGTTTTCTGGGTGCAAGCCCTGTTGGCTTTCAGAACTAGATATTTAGGATATGGAAGTCTTTAATGTTGAGGAGCTCACTATGGGTCCAAATCCTTTTCTCCACAACAAAGAGCTAAAACTTTTGAGTTCCCTCCCAATGGTGTATTGCTACCCATTTAGATATTGGAATATTCCTGTTCATCGGGTGTGTAAGAATTGTTCAGCTAGTTTACTCTTCAGAGGGAATTGTTCTATGTGTAGCTATAGACTCGGTAGGTCCCTGGGAAGAGATGAGTTCAGGAAACTGCTCTGTTGTCATCCTGGACCAAAACATGCCTCTTCAATTTTAATTTTATTATTATATCATATTTGGAGTGCAAATTGTACACAAAAAAAATTTAGCTATACATACATTATAAAATATTCTTAAATATCAAATATAAATATATTCATAAGAAGACTAAACCATGTTATAATTTTTATAGTACCACAAATAGAATATTTATGTAAGTGCTGCTAAAAACATTGTTGGGCAGATAAAATATATATTATGCTCACTTTGTGAAAGATGGCGCTGCCCACATGGAAGCTGCCACCCAGGTGATATTAATGTGTGTGGGCTGTGGGCAGGCAAGATGCTTGTAACCTGGGGCTTGGTTTTAGGACTAAGCCTTTCCCACCCTTTTTGATGTGGGTGGTGCAATCCCATTAGACCCCAGATAAGCGACTTTGTATTAGAGAGTTCCCTATTTTGTATATTGGATTAAAGGTTTTGATTTCTACACTATAAAATGGGGGCAGAACAGGAGGTTGCTCTCTTGGTTCCTGAAATAAGCATAGAGAGGAGAGCAGAGAAAGGCCACATGGAGGAGACCAGGAGAAGCAGCCAAGATGGCGGAGTGTTGAGTGAGAAGCCAGTTTGTACAGAGTTTGTGCAGGGAGAAGGAAGGAGATGGGGAACAGAGGTGAATAAGTCTGGTGAACTAGAAACCTTTGATTCTAGGAAATTCGGATAAGTCAGTAGCTTTGTGAGCACTGAATGTGAGCGGGTTTTGGAGCCCAATGTATGTTTTTACTTGCCCGCTGGGTGCAAGCTAGGATTAAAGATGATGGCCCACCAGTTTTTGCTTCGTTGTTTCTTTACCGACTGTCTGAATCCAATGCGAACCTGCATGGGCCAAGCGGCTGTGATGGTGGCCGTGGCTACTCGCTTCACAAACATTAAATAAAATATCATCAACAAGTAGACAGATATAAAAACTATGTTATGCTATACAAATTGCTTTATTATACTGCTCACAAAAATTACGGAATATTTCAAAATGAATATGAAGCAATAAAAAGAAGCATTTGATTTTTTTCTTTTTGTATTTTTCCAAGGTGAAAAGCAGAGGGGAGGTAAACAGACAGACTCCCACATGCTCCCAACTGGGATCCACCCAGCATGCCCACCAGGGGACAATGCTCCTCTATAACTGGAGCTATTCCAGTGCCTGAGGCTGAGGCCATGGAGCCATCCTCAGCACCCAGGCCAACTCTGCTCCAATGGAGCCTTAGCTGCAGGAGGGGAAGAGAGAGATAGAGAGAAAGGAGATGGGAAAGGATGGAGAAACAGAAGGGCATCTCTCCTGTGTGCTCTGGCCACAAATCGAACCCGGGAGTTCCACATTCCAGGTAGATGCTCTACCACTGAGCCACCCAGTCAAGGCCAGATTTTTTTTATTAAACAAAAGCATCAGAAAAGTAAACAAGTCAAAGAATGTTTTTCAATTATGCAAATGAGATGTAAAACCAACTTTTATTTTATTGGTGAAAATGTACAATATAAAAGGCTGAAAGTACTGGAGTATCTTAACATTCTATGATCCCCTAATTTTTGTGAGCAGTATATTTTAAGCATAAAACATATTTTGTAGACTTGGGCAAATAAGTCTGTAACAAATGTTTTTAGGTTTTCTCACATGTATTGAGGTACATGTATGTAATCTGTGGAAGGCTGGGGCTGCTTTCCCTCAGATTACAAATTGCAAATTGCCTGCCTCCATGAGGAGGGGCAACTGTTTGCTAATGTTTGCCAGAAAGGGGATATTTCTGCTAGGTCTGTTTGACTGGGGAGTGCTGTTTTGCTGTTGGGAGACCTGTGAGTCCAAGGGACTCTGAGAGAGAGAGAGGGAAGTGGTCTTCTTTGCCTGTTTTCTCATCCGCCATTTCAAGACTTTTTTTTTTCTTTTTTCATTTTCTGGCTCCACAGTTCTTTTAGTATCTGCTTGAATCCAATGAGAACCCGCATGGCCACAGCAGCGTCCACTGACCTTACACTTGGTAAACTCCAAAAATTTGTATAATTTCTTATCTACAAATTTTTCGCTAATTGTCCTAGAATCACTAGGGACATTTTTGTTCTATCTTGGTATTTGACATCTCTCTTAAAACTAGCATTTATTTTACTCTAACATAGACCATGTCTTGATGTGATCTACAAAGTGGTCACAGAACTACACTATTCACAAAAATTAGGGGATCAGGGAATGTGCAGATAGATACTCCAATGCTTTCAGCCTTTTGTATAATGCATTTTCACCAATGAAGTAAAAGTTGGTTTTGCATCTCATTTGCATAATTGAACAACTTTCTTTGACTTGTTTACTTTTCTGATGTTCTTGTTTAATAAAAAAAATCAAATGCTTCTTTTTTTATTGCTTCATATTCATTTTAAAATATATTCTAATTTTTATAAGCAGTATATTTAGTAATTGTGAATATGAAATGATAATAACAGATAAACACACACACACACATACACATTTGATAGATAATAGAGATACAAAAATATATGCATCAAGACCCTTACTTTTGAGAAACCTATAGTGAATGACATTTCTACCCTAATTAAACATGATTTAGGAGTTATATGACATTAAGTAGAAATCTACACATCCATGATCAAAACAACAATTTGAAAGTGATTTTTTATTTTTAGTATTATATGGATGGGCAATGAACCAAAATATTCAGCTGAAACAGCACAATTATTTTTGAAAATTAGCCAACTAGAGAAAGTGCAGAACAACCTGGAGATGTGATGACTTAGAGTAGGTACATTGGATCTTACCATTGGCCAAAATTAAATCTGCTTTTAGTATAGAAGGAACAGAGAGTAGCAGACAAGAGATTGGAAGAGGCATTGGGGAAGATCAAAGGGAAGCAGAAAAGATAAATTATACCATCATTTCTTACAAAGTCTTGACTCAGATGTTTCAAATTCCAGTGCTTAAAAGTAAACAGAGACATAGAAAACCCTTTGGAAGGATTTAACAATGGCCTATTTATATCTATAGGCCAAGATATGCAGATATTCTGCAAATACAGATATTTTCATTACAAAGGATAAACTTTTCTAAGCTTACATAAGCATTTCACTGAGCATTATACTGAAAGTAATAAGAAGCAATCTTTAATGTACATATTAGTAAACAAAGAAAAACTATGCAATTAAGCAAAATTAATTACCAAACATAATCTGGCTTTTAAAATTTTTGCAAGTAACAACAAATTAAGATATGTGGGACAGTAAAAAGAATTTATGTTCTGGCCATATCAATGTTATATGCGTTGTTAAACAGTTTTTACTTAGCACTTGCTCACTGGAATATATTTCTGTTTTCTGTGGTCCTCACTTGGCTAAATCCTAATAATGCTTTAGCACCCAGCTTCAATATTACCTTTTCAGCAAGATCTCCTCCAATCTGCTGTCTTAATTAGTAAAACACTTCAGTTTTAAACAGAATTTTTATGACTGAGATAAATATAATGAACACTAAAAGCATTTTATTAATAGTAGTGTTGTTGTCAGGATCAGTATTGTGTCATATAAAGTTTAGAACCAGATAGCAGTGTATTCAAATATTGATTGCCATGGGATAGCAGTCTGCCCTTTGAATAATTTCCTTGAAGTTTCTGAACATCACTTTTCTCATCTGTAAAAGAATCGGGAATTATAATTCTGCAAGTTTTAAAGTGGAAGATATTTATGTAGATATTCAATAAATATTTATTTACTCACACTCTTCTGCTAACCCTCTCTACCATTTGCTTAAATAGTTTAATTTTTCCTGGAGAATAAAAATTAGTACAATTTCAGTTTGGTATTTACTGAGGAGTGGAAATGAATATGTCCCTGATACTTTACTGAAGTCCTTGGTACTTTTCAAGTATATAAGTCCTTGATCTCATATACTTTGTGATTTCAATGTCATAAACCCCTTGAATATTCAGTTTAATTTCAGGTAAATTGGAATCTGTTCTTTAAATTCTAGGGAGAACATGAACTGATAGAACAAGGTAGCTCTGACTGTAGTTAAAGAGTAAAACTGAACTACAAAAGAAAGATTAGTTTTAATGAGAAAGAGAAGACAAAATATCCATAAAATAACATTATAATTCTAGAAAACAAATGAAAATAAAGTAATTAAAATGCTGGAGGGCCAGGGGCTGCCATCATGGCTATTCACATGAAGGTTCTCATTGAATTTGGGCAGACAGTAAAGAAATGGCAGAGTTGGAGAATGGTGGGCCATTCTGTTTATTGGTGTCTAACCAAGAGAGGCAAGCCACAAGAAAAACCAAGGGAAAAGCAGAAAACCTGTTTTCCCCATAGAGGGCAAGGGATCAGAGAGGCCTCTGCAATGCTAATAGCAGGAACTGAATGAGAACGAGAGCCCTGGTCTGCTTCATTTTATAGTGCAGAAAATTAAAGCCTTTAAGCCAATAAGGAAGTCTCTGATACAAAGCCACTTATCTGAGGCATAAATGAGATTCCTCATAAAAGTACACCACCCCCTATCATGCAACAATCAAGGGTGTGGGGAAAAGCTTAGTTTTGAGAAGACCTGAGTATTAGAAGAAAAGAAAAGACTGAATCTTAAAACTAAGCCTTTTGCCAGTGGTTCTCAAAATGTGCCCTAGAAGACTTCTAGGTGCACATTCTGGTATTCCAGAGACATATGTGCCTGTTGGGGACCAAAAAGCCAACAAGATTTTTGGAGTTTAGATTTTCGGGGGACAGAAGTTTGGGGAATTGGCTGTAAGCTGACAGTCTGCCCAACCCTCCACTTCACTTGCCTGATTAGGTTGCAAAAGGCTGTTAAACTGTGGTGCTGGATTGTTACACTACCCCTCATGTTCCCCAGGAAGACTGGAGGCAAGTTTCTTGTATCCTTTGTTTGGTGTAAAGTTAAGAGGATATGTTCAAGCACTGAAGGAGGCTGACCAGGTTCACAAGATTCACTTGGAAATGGAACAGCCTGCTGGACAAGGAATCACAGGTTCATGAGCTGCAGATTTCCCTGGACATTGTGGAGAGCCAGCAGTGGTGGGAGGCCAGGGCTGAGGCTGGGCCAGGGCTGCAAGGCCTGCGTGGAGCAGAAGGTTGTGGCAACCCGGGGCTCAAGCCTGGCAGTGTGAGATGGTGTTTTCAGTTCCTCTTTGGAGGATAAGGAGAATCAGGCTGTAGCTGCTATCTGTAGTCTCCAGAAGATAAGAGCCCAGCAGCAAGGAGTACCTACTGGTAGGTCTGCAATTTGGGGACATAGGGATGGATGCCATCATGCTTTCCAGAGCAGAGATGGAAATGCTAACTGCCATTGCCATGTGCTCCTCCTTGGGAAAGTGTAAGACCTGCCAGGAAGGTAGAGATGGGGGGCTGAGGTTCCATTTGAAGCCCCATTTGTGTGGACTGATTCCTGGACTATGATCAGAGTGGGCACTGGCTCCTATGTTGAATGGATTTATGGATTTTGGACAATGTGAAATATGTTGATGGGGGTGGGGGATGGCTTTGCTAGAGTCCCTCCCCCTGCCCCATAAGGTTTTCATACAAGTAGAAGGAAATCCAATGCCATTTTGCACTTTTGGCCAAATGCTCAGAGACTGGTGAAGTGTATCTTTGTAATTGTTAAAATTGTATGATTCTCATGTTGTAATTTGTGTAATGTGCTTAATTTCCTTGTGCAGGAATACCTGTGCTTTTGATAGTAAGCAAGCAAAAGGAGTGGAATGTGGGTCAAATAAGTTTGCAAATATGATATATATGTTTGCTCACTTATAGTTTGCATTGGGTCTGAGAGACAGGCTGTAAGCAAGCAAAGTCATTATATCCGAAGGCTTAGTTTTAAGACTAAGCTTTTCCCACTCTTTTAATAATAAGATCTTCTCAAAACTGAGCTTTTCCCCACACCATTGACTGTTGCATGATGTGAGGTGATGCACTCTTATGAGGAATCCTATTTATGCCTCAGATGAGTAGCTTTTTATGAGAGACTTCCTTATTTGTATATTGGATTAAAGGTCTTGATTTCTACACTATAAAATAAGGGAGACCTGGGCTCTCTCTCTCTGTTCTTGAAATTAGCATTGCAGAGGAGGGGCAGCCAAGATAGTGGAGTGCTGAAGGAGAAGCCAGTTTGTGCAGAGTTTGTTAAGAGAGAAGGAGATGGGGAACAGAGGTAGAAGCCTTTGATCCTAGGAATACTCAGATGAGTCAGTGGGTTTGGGAGCCCTGAATGGAAAGGGAAGTGTTTTTCCACTGTGTGTATTTCTTGCCCGCCGGGTGCAAGCTAGGATTAAAGGTAATGGCCCTCCAGTTTTTGGCTCCATTGTTTTATTACCATTTGTCCAAATCAAAATGTTTTCTTGGAGATGACGTCAGAGTAATGGAGGGGTAGGAAGCGATACTGATAAATCTCCCCCAAAACTCAACAAGATCTTCAACCAGAAACAGAAAAACCTATCCTTGGAGCCTCCAGATGTTTCGCAATACACCCAAAGGTATGATCGAGCGAAAAATTGGCTAAATATATAACCAAACCCTGAAGGAAATAGGGAGTAAGAAATGCTCCGCCTTCCTCACTAACCTAAACAGGGCAGCTTTCACTGGAAACTGAGAATATAGAAACTAAGGCAGGCAAAGGGGGTGAGTATATCCAGGCTGCGGCACAAACAGCCGAACCAGGCTGTGGCACGGAGATCCAAGCCGAGGAAAAACTGTTCCTGTGACAACCCGGGCAATACAGCTAACACTCGCGCCAAACCCAGACAAAGAAAGACAAGTGGGGCAGCCATTTTACCCAATCTCCTGGTCGGCGCGTGCAGATAGTGGGTGAGAGATTACTTCCAAAGCCCCGGGAGGGTGCACCCATGTTACCCCACAGAGAGGCAGAGTCAGAGGCCTTTGTGTGGGCTGAAAGCCTCTGGGCCGCCCCAGCGCCCTGGGAGAGCCACACACGGGGAGGGAGTGAGACCTATTTCCAACACTGGAACTTTTCCATATAGGTGGGGGTTTCACTCAGAGGGTGAGGCCGCTGGTCTGATAACCTGGTCTGCACGTGCAGATAGTGAGCAAGAGATTCCTCCAAGTGCCTCAGCAGTGCTTACCCGTGTTATCCCACAGAAGGGCAGAGTCAGGGGCCTTTGTGTGGGCCGAAAGCGGAATCTCAGGCCACCCCAGCGCTTTGAAAAAGCTGCACACGGGGACGGACTAAGAGCCAATTCCAATGCTGGAACTTTTCAGTGTGGCCGGGGGGTTTCACTCGGAGGGCGAGACTTCCGGCTTGACATCCTGGTCTGCACACGCAGATAGTGAGCGAGAGTTTACTCCAAGCACCCCGGGAGTGAGTGCTCGCCCGTGTTACCAGACAGAGTGGCAGAGCCAGTGGTCTTTGAGTGGGCGGAAGCCCCGCCTGATTATGCTAGCAGCTCTGACTGACTGAGCCTAACCCAGAGCCCTGCACTGAGTGGGAATAGAGTGGGAAGTTGCCAGCTCTTTGAGCTTCTTACTATCCAGGCAGAGGCAGCAGCAATCCCATAGCTGGATTATCAGGCTACTAATTGAGGAAGGAAAGACTAGAAGAGAGGCTCCAGGAACACAGACTCTCTCACTGTCAGAGTCTATAAATGCTAATGAACCTTGATTGCCAACGAGACTGAAGCACAATACATGACATTGCCATAGAGACTTATCAACTGCAAACCTCTACCTGAGGGTGCCAAAGGGGCAGAACCCAGGGTATAGAGTCAGCAACCAGGAAGAGGGAGAGAAAAGAAAAAGCAAGAAGATAACCTCTCAAAATCAAGAATAATCCACAGACTTTATAACCTATCCCATTTTATTATATTTGTTCGTTTGTTTCTCTTATCTTCATCCTTGATTTTTTTTCCCTCCTCCAATTTGGTCATTTAACTCTCTACCGGTCTTACTCTCTCCTCTCCTTGAACTACACTACCCGTAAGTGTTACATCTCCCATTATCTTTTCTTTCCTCTTCCTTTCTCTCTATGAGGGTTGCACTCCACTCCAAAACCCTTAACTTTCTCTCTCTCTCTCCTCTTTTTTCTTTTTTCATCTTTTAGTGGTTCCCTCTTTTTTTTTCTCTCTCTCTCTCTTTCTTTTCTCCCTCTATATTAGTTTCTTCCTTTCTCCTTTACGTCTCCTCTCATTCAAACCTCAATAACAAACAAACTATCTTATCTGGGACTCAAACTTATGTTTGTGGCATTTTGGGGGGGGTTTACTTCACCTTTTTAACTCACTAGCAGTGCTCCCATCCCTGGCTCTCCATTTTATCAAGCTCTTGTTCCACTAAATACAATAGTAATTTTTTAATTTGTCCCCCCATTTTCCTGTTTCCCTCTTATTCCTCTCATCATAACTCTTAGTCAACCAACACCTAAACACAAATCATTTTATTCTTGATCCAAATTTTTTCATTATTTGCTTTTTTGTGGGTCCATATCCCCCCTTTTTATTTTTTTTATTTTTTACTTTATTTTAATTTTTTTTCTTGCCCCTTTATTACTTTTCCCCAATTCAGGCCCTCCATTACAGGCATTGTTTCTTCTATTAAATACAATATAATTCACAGTTCACCACAAGATTTTCTCAAGAAAGAGGGGAGAGGAGAGGAGAGGAAAAAAGGGGGGAGAATAATTTCCTTTTTTTAATTTTTATTTTATTTTATTTTTCTTTATTTCATTATTAATTTAAAAAAACACTTTTTTCAATTTTTTTATTTTTTTAACTTTTTATTCTTTATTAAATCTCATTAATACTATCAACAAAACCACCCTCAGATGCCATTAAGAAAGAGAAAATCGAATATCATGGATACAAAAGAAAGAGAGGTAACACAGAGAGATGAGGAAAAATCTATGGAGAAAAATTTAATATATTGGAAACCTTGGAGCTAAATGACAGAAAATTCAAGATAGAAATCCTAAAAATACTCAGAGATATACAAGAAAACACAGAAAGGCAAATTAGGGAGCTCAGAAAACAACTCAATGAACACAAAGAATATATGTCCAAGGAAATTGAAACTATAAAAACAAATCAAACAGAGATGAAAAACTCAATTCACAAGCTGAAAAACGAGGTAACAAGCTTAGCTAATAGAACAGGCCAGATAGAAGAGAGGATTAGTGAAATAGAAGACAAGCAACTTGAGGCACAACAGAGAGAAGAAGAAAGAGACTCAAAAATTTAAAAAAATGAGATAGCCCTACAAGAATTATCTGACTCCATCAGAAAAAATAACATAAGAATAATAGGTATATCAGAGGGAGAAGAGAGAGAAAATGAAATGGAGAACATACTCAAACAAATAATAGATGAGAACTTCCCAAGCCTGTGGAAAGAACTAAAGCCTCAAATTCATGAAGCAAACAGAACTCCGAGTTTTCTTAACCCCAACAAACCTACTCCAAGGCACATCATAATGAAATTGGCAGAAACCAATGGCAAAGAAAAAATTCTCAAGGCAGCCAGGGAAAAGAAGAATACAACATATAAAGGAAGGCCCATTAGATTATCATCAGATTTTTCAGCAGAAACTCTACATGCTAGAAGAGAGTGGACCCCAATATTTAAAGTCCTGAAAGAAAGGAACTTTCAGCCACAAATACTATACCCATCAAAGCTATCCTTCAAATATGAAGGAGAAATAAAAACATTCATAGATACAGAAAAGATGAGGGAATTTATCATCAGAAAACCCCCACTCCAGGAATTACTAAAGGGGGTTCTCCAATCAGATACAAAGAACAAAAAAAAATAAAGCCACAAGTAAAAGCTCCAAGAAGAACACAATAAAACCAAATTTAAACTGTGACAACATCAAAAAGAAAGTGGGGAGAGGATGGAGATTAAAAGTAGCAAAGGATGATGGAGTGCAAAAGTATTCACAAAATAGTGCGCTACAATGGAACACTTTTCATTACTTAAAGGTAACCACCATTGAAAAAAATACCACAGAAGCACATGAGATAAAAAAGATAGCAACAAAGGAAAGATGTATGGAATACAACCAAATAAAAACAAAAGATAGAAAAGTGAAAGAGAAGGATCAAACAAGATACAAAACTAACAGAAAGCAATCTATAAAATGGCAATAGGGAACTCACAAGTGTCAATAATTACACTAAATGTAAACAGATTAAACTCACCAATAAAAAGGCACAGAGTAGCAGAATGGATTAAAAAAGAAAATCCAACTGAATGCTGCCTACAGGAAACTCATCTAAGTAACAAGGATAAAAACAAATTCAAAGTGAAAGGCTGGAAAACAATACTCCAAGCAAATAACATCCAAAAAAAAGCAGGCGTAGCAATACTCATATCTGATAATGCTGACTACAAGACAATAAAAGTACTCAGAGACAAAAATGGCCATTTCATAATGGCTAAGGGGACACTGAATCAAGAAGACATAACAATTCTTAATATATATGCACCAAACCAAGGAGCACCAAAATATATAAGAGAGCTACTTATTGACCTTAAAACAAAAACTGACAAAAATACAATCATACTTGGAGACCTCAATACACCGCTGACGGCTCTAGATCGGTCATCCAAATGGAGAATCAACAAAGATATGGTGACCTTAAACAAAACACTAGAGCACCTGGATATGATAGACATCTACAGGACATTTCATCCCAAAGTGACTGAGTATACATTTTTCTCCAGTGTACATGGATCATGCTCAAGAATTGCCCATATGTTGGGCCACAAAAACAACATCAGCAAATTCAGAAAAATCGAAGTTGTACCAAGCATATTTTCTGATCATAAAGCCCTGAAACTAGAATTCAACTGCAAAAAGGAGGAAAAAAATCCCACAAAAATGTGGAACTAAACCATTTGTCCAAATCAAATGTGAACCTGCACGGGCTAGGTAGCTGTGATGGTGGCCATGGCTACTGGCTTTACAACTATTATATCCCACCTGAAAGCTATATAACATCCACATCTATTCCAGTAGCTTTTAATTTAATTTTTTATCTCTTTCTTTTTCTGAAGACATATTCAGGTTGGGCTGGGACTACTTAAAAGACCTATCACTTTAAAGTAATTATTATATTGACAGGGAATAATTTTGGCTTAATAATTGAATACAGGTTAAAATGATGTCAAAATCAATTCATTAGCAGTGACAATATGTCCCCACACAGCTCTTCTTTTTTCATTCCCTGAAACACGTACTTAAAAAAAAAAAAAAAACTGGCCCTGGCCGGTTGGCTCAGCGGTAGAGTGTCGGCCTAGCGTGCGGAGGACCCGGGTTCGATTCCCGGCCAGGGCACACAGGAGAAGCGCTCATTTGCTTCTCCACCCCTCCGCCACGCTTTCCTCTCTGTCTCTCCCTTCCCCTCCCGCAGCCAAGGCTCCATTGGAGCAAAGATGGCCCGGGCGCTGGGGATGGCTCTGTGGCCTCTGCCTCAGGCGCTAGAGTGGCTCTGGTCGCAACATGGCGACGCCCAGGATGGGCAGAGCATCGCCCCCTGGTGGGCAGAGCATCGCCCCTGGTGGGCGTGCCGGGTGGATCCCGGTCGGGCGCATGCGGGAGTCTGTCTGACTGTCTCTCCCTGTTTCCAGCTTCAGAAAAATTAAAAAAAAAAACTTAAAAAAAAAAAAAAAAAAAACTAAAGCAATTTCAAATGATAAATAAAAGCAGATTTTTCATATTTTGAAGAGGAAGTTGTGTTTGGCATGACTGTCTTGTGTCAGATTGTTGGAGATTACTATGTCGATAATCTTTTTTTTTTTCCCATTTCAGTGATTCTCCTCTCCCCCAAAACTTCCAAAATGTAAATAAATTAGGCCTTGATAAGTGAGATACAGTACACTGTTATCTTCAGATCGAAACAGAAAGGTTTTTTCATTCATCATTTACTCTTTCTTTTCTTTCTTTTTTTTTTTTTTTTTCATTTTTCTGAAGCTAGAAACAGGGAGAGACAGTCAGACAGACTCCTGCATGCACCCGACCGGGATCCACCCGGCACGCCCACCAGGGGCCGACGCTCTGCCCACCAGAGGGCGATGCTCTGCCCCTCCTGGTCGTCGCCATGTTGCGACCAGAGCCACTCTAGCGCCTGAGGCAGCGGCCACAGAGCCATCCCCAGCGCCCGGGCCATCTTTGCTCCAATAGAGCCTTGGCTGCGGGAGGGGAAGAGAGAGACAGAGAGGAAAGCGCGGCGGAGGGGTGGAGAAGCAAATGGGCGCTTCTCCTATGTGCCCTGGCCGGGAATCGAACCCGGGTCCTCCGCACGCTAGGCCGACGCTCTACCGCTGAGCCAACCGGCCAGGGCCATCATTTACTCTTTCATCAAAGATTGAGCAAAATTAAGGGATCTACATTTGAAGAAGCTATAAACACACATATTTCCATATTTTATTTTATTATTTACTTATTCATTTTTAGAGAAGGGGGAGAAAAAGAGCAAGAAAGAGAGAGAGAGAAAGAGAGAGAGAAAGAGAGAGAGAAAGTAGGAGCAGTAAGCATCAACTCCCGTATGTGCCTTTACCAGGGAAGCCCAGAGTTTCAAGCTGGCAACCTCAGCATTCCAGGTCAATGCTTTATCCACTGTGCCACCACAGGTCAGGTAGAGTTACATATTTTAATAGATGACTTGCAAACTTTTTCTATTTAACTATCATCCACTCACTTGATTAATGCAAGAGGAAATGTTACTAACACATCATATTCTGTATTTAATTGTACTGAAGCTTTGCGTTATGGTGTCAGGTTGAGGCTGTGGTATTAGTGTGGTGGTTAACAGTCAGGAGCATCAACAGTCAGGAAAGAGTATTTTCAGTCATTACTAGATTTTCTCTGACGTTAAAACTTAATATGCAGTAAAAGTAAATAATTAGTAAAAAATACAAAACTGAGTGGAATGTTTTTTTAAAACATTGTTTACATAAATATTATAGACACTAGCTTCCAAATACATTTTAGATAGAATTTCTGAAATCTGAGAAAATTTCTGGGTTTCAAGTTGATTACCTGGTTTGGGGGCATTAAAAGTGATTAAAATATAATATTAAGGAAGTTAATTATTTCAGGTCAATTTCCAGTCTTTCTAACCTCCAAAATATTGTGTTTAAAAACAATAACAGCCTGACCTGTGGTGGCGCAGTGGATAAAGCGTCGACCTGGAAATGCTGTGGTCGCCGGTTCGAAACCCTGGGCTTGCTTGGTCAAGGCACATGTGGGAGTTGATGCTTCCAGCTCCTCCCCCCTTCTCTCCTCTCTCTCTCTCTCTCTCTCTCTCTCTCTGTCTCTCCCTCTCCTCTCTAAAAAATGAATAAATAAATAAAATTAAAAAAATAAAAATAAAAACAATAACATATCTTCTTTGTTCTTACTCTTCATACCCTTTGCCTTCGTTTTTTGTTTTGTGGCTTCCATCATATCACTTTGACCTTCTGTATCATACTTTTTACTACGTGTACCACAATGTAAAATCCAGTGGAGTAAGACTCCTTCTCTCTAACACTGCATTCTGGGAAACCACAGTAGAACTTTTTGGAACTTTATTAAGAATTTTAACAAAGTGTCCCTCGATAGAGGGTTGAATAAAGAAGGTGTGGTAGATATATATAAAGGAATACTACTCAGCCATAAGAAATGATGACATATGCCATTTACATCATGGATGGACCTTGAGAACAGTATACTAAGTAAAATAAATAAGTCAGAAATAGCTAAGTACTATAGGATTTCACACATAGGTGGGATATAAAATTGAGACTCATGGACATAGATAAAAGTGAAATAATTACATTCAGGAGGAGGTTAGGGGAGGAAAGTTGGACAAATATATGGTGCTGGAAAATGGTTTGACTCTGGGTGATGCACACACAATGCAATTTACATTTCAAATGGTATAGACATGTTCATCTGAAACCTATGTACTCTTATTGGTCAATTTCGCCCCAGTAAATTTAATTTCAAAAAAAATTTTTTTTAAAAAAAGAACATTAACATAATAGTTAATAAATGTTCTTTTCGGGCCTTGGCTATTCGTTAACCTCTTATATATAGAATTTTTACCGCATTATTCATTACAGCATTTAGCACCAATAGAATTTTGGTTAACTTTCAAAAAGTCAGTTTTTGGGGTGAGCCAAAAACAAAACAAACAAAAAAACTATTTTCTAATTTGACCCAGCACTGGTTCAGGGAGCAAACACTAAGGGGTGAATCTCCTTATAGATTGTCAGTGTCCTCTTGCCCTCTCAGCCAGTCTTTTGTGTGGTACACCAACTACTCACCATTCCAGAGAATCCTTGGTTTCCTCACAGGTATTCTGTGGAAATTTGGACCTAGCAAATCCATTAGTATCTGCAGTTTTCTTGCCAGCATAAGTTAAAAATCATTTACAAGTATAAATAATAAAATACACATTCCAAGAGGGAATTAAGCACATTAAAAAAATTTTTACTAAAAAGTCAAAAAAGAGTTTAAAAAATGCTTATTCAATGTGACTTCAAAATAAAAATACAATTTTTCTAGCATGTTTTTAAATAAAAATAATATATACAAACAGAACACATTTAAAGAGAAAGTAATAATTTAAAGCCTACTTTTAATCCTGCTCTTTGAGGCCAAAACTAAAATAATTGCTCTAACAATATTTGGCTAAGTTTTAAAAAATAATTATTTCTAACACAATTTTCTGGAACATATCAAGTGCACAAAATAATACTCATCAGATTCATAGTGAAAATTTATTAAAAAGTCCTCACAAAATTTATAAACATATTGGTTGTTTTAATAATTAATACTAATGCAATTAGATTAAACTTTATTTTTAAACTTCCTATCAGATATTGTTAAATATGGATATGTGTTTCTACAGATGTTATAAATATTCCTCAAATAAGGCATAAGGAAATCATTTTTCCTAGCCACAGATCCCTCCACCTGAGGTAGAGTCAAGGAAAGCAAAGGTATATGGGCATTATGAAGGCATGTGTCTGAATTTCTATTAAAAGCATAAGGAGGCCCTGGCCGGTTGGCTCAGTGGTAGAGCGTTGGCCTGGTGTGCAGAAGTCCCGGGTTCAATTTTCGGCCAGGGCACACAGGAGAAGCGCCCATCTGCTTCTCCACCCCTCCCCCTCTCCTTCCTCTCTGTCTCTCTCTTCCCCCCCCAGCGAGGCTCCATTGGAGCAAAGATGGCCCGGGCACTGAGGATGGCTCCATGGCCTCTGCCTCAGGTGCTAGAATGGCTCTGGTCACAACAGAGTGTCGCCTCCTGGTGGGCGTGCTGGGTGGATCCCGGTCGGGCGCATGCAGGAGTCTGTCTGACTGTCTATGCCCGTTTCCAGCTTCGGAAAAATACAAAAAATAAAAATAAATAAATAAATAAATAAATAAATAAAAGCGTAAGGAGCATAATATATAAATGGCAGGACTTCAGTTCACGTGAGATGATGTTCTTCAGTTCCACTATCTCTCCACTTTTTAAAATTTAATTTATTGAGGTGACAATAGTTAATTATACATGTTTCAGGTGCCAAGTTCTACAAAATATCACTATACATGATATCGTGTGTTCACCGCCCCCTTCCCAGGTAAGGACTTCATACATCACCACTTATTGCCCCCATACCCTCCTTCAGCTCTCCGTCCCTGGCAATTATCACACTGATGTCTATGCCAGTGTTTATTTTTTTGTCCTTTTTTGATCAATCCCTTCAATCACTTCACCCATTATTACCCTAACCATGATCAGCCTGCTAGTCTGTCTTTATTTTGCCTGTTAGTTCAATAGATTCCACATATGAACGAAATCACCAAAGTGTATCTTAACATCTTGACTTCAGCACAATTTGTTTCTCTTTTTCTCTTTTCTTGCTCTCCCTCTTCTCTACACACATACATATTTTATAAATTAAGATTTCTGACAGAATTATTGTAGCTTTCTAAGTTATCTAACTTATAATACCTCTTCTCTAATCTATGTTCATAATGTGTGTATGCCAGATGAAACTAGCTCTTTACATATCATTATGATTCATAATATATCAGCTCTTCTTAGTGATGAATGGTTCAATATATATGTAATATATATATATATTATATTATATTTACTTATTTTAAATAGTATCTTTCTTATTTCAGTGGAGTAGCTCTGAAGTAGGTATGAAAGGTTAACCCAGCCAAACTCTGTATTTTATTATAAAACAAGCATACTTAGTTCTGTACTAAAACTCTTTTCTTGTTTTCACAAATAGTAATAAGATATTTTTTGGCTTTATAGGTATTTTTAAATTGGGGATTTGTAATCCTGATCTCCATGTGTTGAGCATGTGATACATTAGGGACTATTTCTAAAACTTTAATTGCTCAGCTAGAAATTTTACTATATTTATTGAAGCAAAGTTGTTTACTAAGCTTTATTACTTCAACAACCTTCAAAATATTCTTTTAAATTTTTTCTTTGATTTGACAGACAAAAAGTCAGAGGGAGAGAAAGAGAGAGAGGGGAAGAGGAGTACCAACTCCTTATCTACTTAGCTGTTCCATGTTTAGTTGTGCACTCATTGATTGCTCTTCTTAACATGTCTGTGCCCTGACTGGGGATGGCACCTGCGACCTCTGTGGACGGAGTGATGCTTTATCGATGGAGCCACCTACCCAGGGTCAAACCTCGCTCTGTGTTACAGAAAAGCTAAAATATAAAAACTGAATTAAATTAAAGTATACATATAGAGAACATCTTAGTAACTATTAAAGTATAAGTTGATAGGCAAAACCTTCCATTTGAGCTGTATCAGGACATAAAAGAAATGTTCAGCCAGTAAAACAGTAAGTAAGGATCAAGTATCAGCCTGTCAGACATCTATAAATCACAATTAAGTTGTTTTCTAATTATAAATGCCTTCTTTGGCATTTAACTCTAGCTTTAGCATGTCAGGAAGAAATGTTAATATTCTGACCCACAGGTCTGGCAGCATTAGACTTGCCTGATTGTTATGCTTACATATTAATATAGGATATATCTTTGTTTGGCTCAAATTTGTCTCCCTTGAAGCACAACATCATTATTTTCCCTGCCAGTTTTTCAACTTGCAAGGCACAGCTCTACTTGTTCAATTCTCCCTGAAGTTCATTGAAACCAAGTGATGCAAAAACAATGAAAGAAATGCTTTATTTAGCCTTTATATGGGCTCTCTGGATATTGCTGAAGATATAGACTCCAGTATTACATTTCAAAACCTATATGTTAAATTTCCCTGGCTGTGTTAGGATGGTAAAACTGGTAATGGGCTCTTTCAACTCTATTTGTGTTCTTCTTTACAATCATAAAGTATCATTTACGTTTACATTTACATTTCATGGAAACTGTTTTACCCCCATAGTGTCACCTGCCTTCTTCTTCCTTTAGCAATTTCAGCCCTGGCTGGTTGGCTCAGTGGTAGAGCGTCGGCCTGGCATGCAGAAGTCCCGGGTTCGATTCCCGGCCAGGGCACACAGGAGAAGCGCCCATCTGCTTCTCCACCCCCACCCCCTCCTTCCTCTCTGTCTCTCTCTTCCCCTCCCGCAGCGAGGCTCCATTGGAGCAAAGATGGCCCGGGCGCTGGGGATGGCTCCTTGGCCTCTGCCCCAGGTGCTAGAGTGGCTCTGGTCGCAACAGAGCGACCCCCCGGAGGGGCAGAGTATCGCCCCCTGGTGGGCAGAGCGTCGCCCCCCTGGTGGGTGTGCCGGGTGAATCCCGGTGGGGTGCATGCGGGAGTCTGTCTGTCTCTCCCCGTTTCCAGCTTCAGAAAAATACCAAAATAAATAAATAAATAAATAAATAAATAAATAAATAAATAAATAAATAAAAATAAATAAAATTTCAAACATTATTCACCCTGGATTTTTTGGGTGACAACTGCATGCAGTAAAATACTTAAAATAGTTTACATCCTTTGGTATCTTTCTATACTATGGAAAGTGAGCTTAATTTATCCAAGAGATGTTTCATTTAGTTTTAAAGATATTTGTTTAGATGAAATAACATCATACAAAATAGAGTTTGGTTTTTACTGATTGTATATAAACATAAATAAGACATTCTTCAATGTACTTATAGAAGTTGGGTCAGGTAAAAAAAATGGCTTAAAAAAAAAAAAAAAAAGGCCTGACCTGTGGTGGCGCAGTGGATAAAGCGTCGACCTGGAAATGCTGAGGTCGCCGGTTCGAAACCCTGGGCTTGCCTGGTCAAGGCACATATGGGAGTTGATGCTTCCAGCTCCTCCCCCCTCTCTCTCCTCTCTCTCTCTCTCTCTCTCCCCCTCTCTCTCTCCTCTCTAAAATGAATAAATAAAATAAAATAAAAATTAAAAAAAAGATTAAAAAAAATGGCTTATAAAAAAAAAAAAAAAAAAAGAAGTTGGGTCAGGGATTGTAAGCAGGCTCACAATTGCAAAGTCCATACATATATTAAGACCAGTTTGACACTGCATATATTGATATTTATCGCTCTTTACTTTATTCTTATTTTATGCTTACCTTGCAAATCTAGAAGAAAATCTTAGAAGAATTGTTTAACATATATTTAAAAAATAGAAATTTAGATGAGTCCTTGTAGTGGCCCATGGTCACTTGACTTAATGACAAATTTTCACCTGGAGTTTGAACCTTAATGCATTAGCAAAAATTCACTGCTATCAGACAGCAATTTTAACATTTTTCATCTCATGATACACAAACTAATTACTAAAATTTCATGGCACACCAAAAAGCATTTTATATATTTT
Source organism: Saccopteryx bilineata (assembly GCF_036850765.1). NCBI lineage: Eukaryota > Metazoa > Chordata > Mammalia > Chiroptera > Emballonuridae > Saccopteryx > Saccopteryx bilineata. The sequence goes on along the minus strand of NC_089498.1, from coordinate 55,383,118 downwards.
TGCTGATCTGAAAAAAGAATAGATATAATTTTGGTTCATTCACACCATATGGCTATTGTTATGTTGTTTTTTTTGTTTGTTTGTTTTTATTTGACAATTTAAGAAAAAAGACATCAGTGTTCCTAACTAAAGAGCCAGGTATTATATGCTTTAAAAATTCTTGCATTGTCTGACTAGGTGCTGAACAGTAAACAGAGTGTTGGCCTGGGATGCTGAGGGCCCGGGTTCAAAACCCTGAGGTTGCCAGCTTAAGCGCAGGGCCACTGGCTTGAGCTGGGATTTTATTTTATTTTACTTTTTAAATTTAAATTTTTTTTTTTGTATTTTTCTGAAGTTGGAAACGGGGAGACAGACTTCCACATGCGCCCAACCGGGATCTACCTGGCACGCCCACCAGGGGGTGATGCACCGCCCATTTGGGGCATTGCTCTATTGCAACCAGAGTCACTCTAGCACCTGGGGCAGAGGCCAAGGAGCCATCCTCAGCGCCCGGGCCATCTTTGCTACAATGGAGCCTCGGCTGCAGGAGGGGAAGAGAGAGACAGAGAGGAAGGAGAGGGGGAGGGGTGGAGAAGCAGATGGGCGCTTCTCCTGTGTGCCCTGGCCAGGAATTGAACCCAGGACTCCTGCACACCAGGCCAACGCTCTACCACTGAGCCAACTGGCCAGGGCCTTGAGCTGGGATTTTAGACATGACCTCATGGTCACTGGCTTGATCCCAAGGGGCACTGGCTTGAGCCCACAATCTGTGACTTCAGCATGGGGTCACTGACTCTACTGAGCTCCTTGGTCAAGACACTATGAGAAATCAATCAATGAACAACTTATGTGCCACAACTATGAGTTGATGCTTCTCATCTCTCTCCCTTTCTGTCTGTCTTTTTCTCTCTCACTTGCTAAAAAGAAAGATTTTTAAAAAGGCTTGTACCATACCAGTTGAAAATCGCTGTTATAAGAATTGGAAACAAAGAGCAGGTCACTAATTACAAAGCATGAATTACTATAATTAAAAAAAAAATGATGTTCAAAGGGGCATCAAAAAAAAAAAAAGATACCTTGTAGAAGGCGGGGATGCTAATGGTTTTAAAAATAAGCCTGGATGGAGGCAAACTATAACATTACAAGGACTCCACTAATTAAATTACTCTCATATGTTCATTCCCTCTCTCTGACTCTTTGTGTCTCTCTGTTTCTGTCTTTCCCTGTCTCTGTTTCCTTCTCACCCTCTCTGTCTGTCTCACACACATATCATAACACACACATACACACACACAATTTTCTTAGCTGCTGTCTTGAAGATTTGAGATTGAGAAAGTTTATAAATTTTGTCGTAACATAAAGAGTCTAAGTCTAAGTTCTTTGGTATAATTAAAGCTCTTCACCTGTGATATGATTTATTCTCTTAAATAGGCCCTTCTTTTTCTTTTGGTAAAAATTATATATGTTCACTATAAGATGAAACAATACAGAGTAATATACTGTCACATCAAAATAAACATAGTTAACATCTGTCTCAATATCTCTACAAGCATAATTGTTGGCAGAAAAAGAAATAGCTGCCAATGTAGCTGCATTACTAAAACAACAAACGTGTTTATTAAAGTGGATTACAATATTCATGCTACATTTAATTAAAATATTAAATTTAATTGTTTTCATTTTAAAGAAAAAGTTAAATAGAAATTGAAACAATTGAGAAACTTCACATAATATTTAAACATTCATTTAAGATTAATAAGATGATTATAAAAATATTACTAAATTAAAGCTATTATGTTTTAAACTATAGTTTTGTTTTGTTTTGTTTTTTAGTAAGAGAGAGACAGAGACAGACAGAAATAAAGGGAGATAAATTATACTTTAATATTACCTATTATAGATTGACGCCTTGATATAAAAATTTGAGAAGCTAGTTTATCATTTCTCCCAATTTTACTTAATCACATTATTTTAAAAGGTATTTAATAATTTGCGATTACATTCAGCTTTTCAATCATATTTCCACAGTTTTTATTTAATAGTATTCAATTTTTATTCTTGCCTTTTAAACACAATTCTTCCAATACTGCCTGAGATCATTATTTTTCTTAATTTTAAATGATTCAATCTGTGAAAATGTGTGTGTGTAAAAGACTCATGATAATTATATTAGCTAGTTTTTTCATATTTAAGAATGCTTTCATTGTTTGTGTTTTGTTTATACATAAACAGTATCTTGGCTGGATATATCTTTAGGGATTATTTTTCTTTCAAAATTTGTACACATTGGTAACTTCTATTTCTGATTGTCACTTTGGAAAACTCTCAAGCTGGTTAAATTTCTTATTTTTTCCAGGGAATTTAATTTTAGGATTATAATTGAACATTACTTATAGCTATCATATATAGTTTTTGATGCTTCACATGTTTACAGAATTAACATATATTGCTTCAGAAAATTGTTTTGCTAATGTTTATTTTTTTACTTCTTATTAATTTAAATTTATTGTGTTAACATGGATGCAATTGCCCCACTCAATATAACACCCTCGCTCCCCAAACCATGTGCTCCCCATTACACTCTCTTTTTCCCCTTCTCCCTATTTCCCTCCTCCCTTCCCACTGGGATTTGCTGTCCTGTTATGTGTTATATATATATATATATATATATATATATATATATATATATATATATATATATATATATATATATATTAACACATAACATATATATATATATAATTTCACTAATCCCTTAACCTTTTCTGACCCCATCCCCTCACCTCTTCCCTCTGACTGCTGACATTCTGCTCCCTGTGACCCCGCCTCTGCCTCTATTCTGTTCCTTAGTTCACCTTGTTCATTAGAATCCACATACAAGTGAGATTATATATTTATCTTTCCCTGCCTGGCTTATTTCACTTAGCATAATAATCTCCAGGTCCATCCATGCCATCGCAAAAAGTAAGATTTCCTTCTTTTTCATGACCATGTAGTATTCCACTATGTATATGGACCACAGATTTTTAATCCACCCTTCTACTTACAGACACTTGGGCTGTTTCCAGATTTTGGCTATTGTAAACAATGCTGCAATAAACATGGGGGTGCATATCTTCTTCTGAATCAGTGTTTTGGTATTCTTAGGATATATTATCAAAAGTAGGATAGCTGGGTCAAAAGGCAGTTCAATTTTTAATTTTTGAGGAATCTCCATACTGTTTTCCCCAGTGGCTACATAAGTCTGCATTCCCACCAGTAGTGCAGGAGGGTTCCCTTTTTTCCACACTCCCACCAGCACATTGTTGCATGTTGATTTGTTAATAAATGCCATTCTGACAGGTGTGAGGTGAAATCTCATTGTGGTTTTAATTTTCATTTATCTGATAATAAATGACATTGAACGTTTTTTCATATGCCTATTGGCCATTTGTATGTTCCCTTTGGAGAAGTGTCTATTCAGTTCCTATCCCATTCTTTAATTGGATTGCTTACCTTCTGGGTGTTGAGTTTTAGAAGTTCTTTATTAAATTTGGTTATTAACCCTTTATCAGACGTATTGGCAAATATGTTCTCCCATTGTGTGGGTTGTCCTTTTATTTTGTTAATGGTGCCTTTTGCTGTGCAAAAGCTTTTCAGTTTGATATAGTTCCATTTGTTTATTTTGTCCTTTATTTCACTTGCCCCTTGAAATATATTGACAAAAATATTGCTACAAGAGATATCAGAAAGTTTACTGCCTACTTTGTCTTCCAAGATTTTTATGGTTTTGTGACTTACATGTAAGTCTTTTATTCATTTTGAGTTTATTTTTGTGAATGGTGTAAGTTGGTGGTCTAGTTTCACTTTTTTTTTTATGTATCTTTCCAGTTTTCCCAGCACTATTTATTAAAGAGACTGTCTTTACTCCATTATATACTCTTACCTTCTTTGTCAAATATCAACTGACCATAAAGGCATGGTTTATTTCTGGGTACTCTGTTCTATTCCATTGATCTGTATGCCTGTTCTTATGCCAGTACCAAGCTGTTTTGATTGTAATTGCCTTGAAGTACAGCTTGATATCAGGAAGTGTGATACCTTCCAGTTCATTCTTCATTTTCAAGATTATTTGGCTAATTAGTTTTTATGGTTCCTTTTATTTCTCCTTATCTGATTGCTGTGTCTAGGACTTCTAGAACTATGTTGAATAAGAGTGGTAAAAGGGGGCACCCTTACCTTGTTTCTGATCTTAAGGAGTATGCTTTTAATTTTTTCCCATTGAGTATTATGTGGGCTATTGCTTTGTCATATATGGCGTTTATTATCTTGAGGTATATTTCCTATATTCTCACTTTGCTAAGAGTTTTGATCATAAATGGGTGCTGGATTTTATCAAATGCTTTTTTTACATCTATTAATATAATCATGTGATTTTCATCCTTCAATTTGTTTATGTAATGAATCACATTGATTTTTTGAATATTCTAACACCCTTACTCACTAGAATAAATCCCACTTGATTGTGATTTATGATCTTTTAGACGTATTGCTGGATCCAGTTTGTTATTATTTTGTTGAGAATTTTAGCATCTATGTTCATCAAGGATATTGGCCTATAGTTTTCTTTTTCTTTTTTACAAATTTTTAATTAATGTTAATGGGGTGACATCAATAAATCAGGGTACATATATTCAAAGAAAACATGTCCAGATTATCTTGTCATTCACTGATGTTGCATACCCATCACCCAAAGTCAGATTGTCCTCCGTCACCTTTTATCTAGTTTTCTTTGTGCCCCTCACCCTCTCCTCCTTCCCTCCCACGCCCTCCCTACCCTGACCCCGGTAACAACCACACTCTTGTCCATGTCTCTTAGTCTCGTTTATATGTCCCACCAATGTATGGAATCATGTAGTTCTTGGTTTTTTCTGATTTACTAATTTCACTCCGTATAATGTTACCAAGATTCCACCATTTTGTTGTAAATGATCCGATGTCATCATTTCTTATGGCTGAGTAGTATTCCATAGTGTATATGTGCCACATCTTCTTTATCCAGTCTTCTATTGAAGGGCTTTTTGGTTGTTTCCATGTTTTGGCCACTGTGAACAATGCTGCAATGAACATGGGGCTACATGTGTCTTTACGTATCAATGTTTCTGAGTTTGGGGGGTATATACCCAGTAGAGGGATTGCTGGGTCATAAGGTAGTTCTATTTTCAGTTTCTTGAGGAACCACCATACTTTCTTCCATAATGGTTGCACTACTTTACAGTCCCACCAACAGTGAATGAGGGTTCCTTTTTCTCCACAGCCTCTCCAGCATTTGCTATTACCCTGTCATGTTGATAACTAATCTAACAGGTGTGAGGTGGTATCGCATTGTAGTTTTGATTTGCATTTCTTTAATAACTAATGAAGATGAGCATCTCTTCATATATCTGTTGGCCATCTGTATTTCTTCGTGGGAGAAGTGTCTGTTCATGTCCTCTTCCCATTTTTTTATTGGATTGTTTGTTTGTTTGTTGTTGAGTTTTATAAGTTCTTTGTAAATTTTGGATATTAGGCCCTTATCTGAGCTGTTGTTTGAAAAATATCATTTCCCATTTACTTGGCTGTCTGTTTATTTTGTTGTCAGTTACTCTTGCTGAGCAAAAACTTTTTAGTCTGATGTAGTCCCATTCATTTATCTTTGCCTTCACTTCTCTTGCCTTTGGAGTCAAATTCATAAAATGCTCTTTAAAACCCAGGTCCATGAGTTTAGTACCTATGATTTCTTCTATGTACTTTATTGTTTCAGGTCTTATATTTAGGTCTTTGATCCATTTTGAATTAATTTTCATACAAGGAGACAAGCTGCAGTCAAGTTTCATTCTTTTGCATGTGGCTTTCCAGTTTTCCCAGCACCATTTGTTAAAGAGGCTTTCTTTTCTCCATTGTGTTGTTGGCCCCTTGATCAAAAATTATTTGACCATATATATGTGGTTTTATTTCTGGACTTTCTATTCTGTTCCATTGGTCTGAGTGTCTATTTTTCTGCCAATACCATGCTGTTTTTCTTTCTTTCTTTCTTTCTTTTTTGTATTTTTCTGAAGCTGGAAATGGGGAGAGACAGTCAGACAGACTCCCGTATGTACCCTACCAGGATCCACCCGGCACGCCCACCAGGGGGCGATGATCTGCCCCTCCAGAGCATCGCTCTACCATGACCAGAGCCACTCTAGCGCCTGGGGCAGATGTCAAGGAGCCATCCCCAGCACCCAGGCCATCTTTGCTCCAATGGAGCCTTGGCTGCAGGAGGGGAAGAGAGAGACAGAGAGGAAGGAGGGGGTGGGGGTGGAGAAGCAAATGGGCGCTTCTCCTGTGTGCCCTGGCTGGGAATCGAACCCAGGTCCCCCACACGCCAGGCCGACGCTCTACCGCTGAGCCAACCGGACAGGGCCTACCATACTGTTTTGATTATCCTGGCCCTATAATATAGTTTGAAGTCAGGTATTGTAATGCCCCCAGCTTCATTCTTTTTCCTTAGGATTGCTTTGGCTAATCAGGGTTTTTTATAGTTCCATATAAATCTGATGATTTTTTGTTCCATTTCTTTAAAGAATGTCATAGGAATTTTGATGAGAATTGCATTAAATTTATATATTGCTTTGGATAATATGGCCATTTTGATAATATTTATTCTTCCTACCCACGAACAAGGAATATTTTTCCATCTCATTGTATCTTTTTCGATTTCCCTTAACAATGCTTTGTAGTTTTCATTATATAGGTCCTTTACATTCATTGTTATGTTTATTCCTAGGTATTTTATTTTTTTTGTTGCAATCGTGAAGGGGATTATTTTTTTGAGTTCGTTGTCTAATATTTCATTGTTGGCATAGAGAAAGGCTATAGACTTTTGTATGTTAATTTTGTATCCTGCGACCTTACTGTACTGGTTTATTATTTCTAGTAATCTTTTTGTGGAGTCTTTCGGGTTTTCGATGTATAGGATCATATCATCTGCAAAAAGTGATACCTTTACTTCTTCCTTGCCGATATGGATGCCTTTTATTTCTTACTCTTGTCTGATTGCTCTGGCCAGAACTTCTAGCACCATGTTAAATAAGAGTGGAGAGAGTGGACAACCCTGTCTTGTTCCTGATTTAAGGGGAAAAGTCCTCAGTTTTATGCCATTTAATGTGATGTTGGCTGATGGTTTATCATATATGGCCTTTATCATGTTGAGATATTTTCCTTCTATCCCCATTTTGTTGAGTGTCTTAAACATAAAGTTGTGTTGTATTTTATCAAATGCCTTTTCTGCATCTATTGATAAAATCATGTGGTTTTTATTCTTTGTTTTGTGGATGTGGTGTATTACGTTAACCGTTTTACGTATGTTGAACCATCCTTGAGATTCTGGGATGAATCCCACTTGATCATGATGTGTTATTTTTTTAATATGTTGTTGTATTCAATTTGCCAGTATTTTATTTAGTATTTTAGCATCTGTATTCATTAGAGATATTGGTCTGTAGTTTTCTTTTTTTGTGCCATTCTTGCCAGTTTTGGTATGAGGGTTATGTTAGCCTCATAAAATTTGTTTCGAAGTATTGCTTCTTCTTCAATTTTTTGGAAGACCTTCTGTAGAATAGGGACCAAGTCTTCTTTGAATGTTTGATAGAATTCACTAGTATAGCCATCTGGGCCTGGACTTTTATTTTTGGGGAGGTTTTTAATGGTTATTTCTATTTCTTCTCTACTAATAGGTCTGTTTACGCTTTTTGCTTCTTCAAGACTCAGTCTAGGAAGGTTTATTGTTCTAGGAATTTATCCATTTCTTCTAGGTTGTTGAATTTAGTGGCATAAAGTTTTTCAGAGTATTCTACAATAATTCTTTGTATATCTACGATGTCCATGGTGATTTCTCCTGTTTCATTTGGATTTTGTTTATATGAGTCCTTTCTCTGTTTTCCAGTATTGCCAGGGGTTTGTCAATTTTGTTGATCTTTTCAAAGAACCAGCTCCTTGTTCTATTAATTTTTTCTATCATTTTTCTGTTCTCTATTTCATTTATTTCTGCTCTGATTTTTATTATCTCCTTTTTTCAGCTGGTTTTGGGTTGTTTTTGTTCTTCTTTTTTCAGGTGTGAAGTTAAGTGGTTCACTTGGGCTCTCTCTTGTTTGTTCATATAGGCCTGAAGTGATATGAACTTCCCTCTTATCACTGCTTTTGCTGCATCCCATAGATTCTGATATGTCGTATTGTCATTTTCATTTGTCTGTATATATCTTTTGATCTCTGCGCTTATTTTTTCTTTGACCCATTCATTTTTTAAAAGTGTGTTGTTTAGTTTCCACATTTTTGTGGGGCTTTTTTCTTCTTTTTTGCATTTGAATTCTAGTTTCAAGGCTTTATGATCAGAAAATATGCTTGGTATAATTTCAATTTTTCTGAATTTACTGATATTATTTTTATGGCCCAACATATGGTCAATTCTTGAGAATGTTCCATGTACACTAGAGAAAAATGTATATTCTGTCGCTTTGGAATGAAATATTCTGTAGATGTCTATCATATCCAGGTGCTCTAGTGTTTTGTTTAAGGTCACTATATCTTTATTGATTTTCTGTTTGGATGACCAATCTAGAGCCATCAGTGGTGTATTGAAGTCTCTAAGTATGATTGTATTTTTGTCAGTTTTTGTTTTTAGGTCAATAAGTAGCTGTCTTATATATTTTGGTGCTCCTTGGTTTGGTGCATATATATTAAGGATTGTTTTGTCTTCTTGATTCAGCATCCCCTTAATCATTATGAAATGACCATTTTTGTCTCTGAGTACTTTTGCTGTCTTGTAGTCAGCATTATTAGATATGAGTATTGCTATGCCTGCTTTTTTTTTTTTGGATGTTATTTGCTTGGAGTATTGTTTTCCAGCCTTTCACTTTGAATTTGTTTTTACCCTTGTTGCTTAGATGTGTTTCTTGTAGGCAGCATACAGTTGGATTTTCTTTTTTAATCCATTCTACTACTCTGTGTCTTTTTATTGGTGAGTTTAATCCATTTACGGATAGTGTAATTATTGACACTTGTGGATTCCCTATTGCCATTTTATAAATTGCTTTCTGTTAGTTTTGTATCTTGTTTGATTCTTCTCTTTTGTTTTTCTATCATTTGTTTTTGTTTGTTTGTATTCCATACTTCTTTTCTCTGTTGCTACCTTTTTTAAGTCATGTGCTTTTGTGGTGTTTTTTTTCAAGGGTGGTTACCATTAAGTAATGAAAAGGGTACCATATTCATTGTAGTACCCTATCTTGCAAGTGTTTCTGCAGTTCATCATCTTTTGCTACTGTTAATCTCTGTCCTCTCCCCTTTTTATTTTGCTTTTGTTGTCACAGTTTAAATTTGGTTTTACTGTGTTCTTGGTGGAGCTTTTACTTGTGGTTTTATTTTGTTTTGTTCTTTGGATCTGGTTGGAAAACCCCCTTTAGTATTTCCTGGAGTGGGGGTTTTATGATGATAAATTCCCTCATCTTTTCTGTATTTGTGAATGTTTTTATTTCTCCTTCGTACTTGAAGGATAACTTTGATGGGTATAGTATTCTTGGCTGAAAGTTCCTCTCTTTCAAGACTTTAAATATTGGGGTCCACTCTATTCTAGCATGTAGAGTTTCTGTTGAGAAATCTGATGATTATCTAATAGGCCTTCCTTTATATGTTGTATTCTTCTTTTCCCTGGCTGCCTTGAGAATTTTTTCTTTGTCGTTGGTTTGTGCCATTTTCATTATGATGTGCCTTGGAGTAGGTTTGTTGTGGTTAAGAAAACTCAGTGTTCTGTTTGCTTCTTGAATTTGAGGCTTTAGTTCTTTCCACAGGCTTGGGAAGTTCTCGTCTATTATTTGTTTGAATAAATTCTCCATTTCATTTTCTCTCTCTTCTCCCTCTGATATACCTATTATTCTTATGTTATTCTTTTTGATGGAGTCAGACAATTCCTGTAGGCCTTTCTCATTTTTTTAAATTTTTGAGTCTCTCTCTTCTTCTCTCTGTTGTGCCTCAAGTTGCTTGTCTTCTATGTCACTAATCCTATCTTCTATCGGGCCTGTTCTATTAGCTAAGCTTGTTACCTCGTTTTTCAGTTCATGAATTGAAATTTTTTTTTCTTTTCTGTTTGATTTGTTTTTATAGTTTAAATTTTCTTGGACATATATTCTTTGTGTTCATTGAGTTGTTTTCTGAGCTCCCTATATTGCCTTTCTGTGTTTTCTTGTATATCTCTGAGTATTTTTAGGATTTCTATTTTAAATTCTCTGTCATTTAGCTCCAAGGTTTCCAATATATTAATTTTTTTCTCCATAGATTTTTCCACATCTATCTGTGTTACTTCTCTTTCTTTTGTATCCATGATATTTGATTTCCTTTTTCTTAATGGCATCTGAGGGTGGTCTTGTTGATAGCACTAATGAGAATTAATAAAGAATAAAAAGTAGAAAAAAATAAAAAAATTAAATAAAAAAATAAAAAATAAAAAAAATTGGAAAAAAAACACAAAAAACCCAATAATAATTTATTATTTCCCTCCCCTTTTTTTTTCTTCTCTTCCCCTCCTCTTTCCTCTTCCTTAGGAAAATATTGTGATAAGCTGTGAATTATATTATGCTAAAGAAATAAAAACTGCCTATAACGGAGGGCCTGAGTTGGGGGGAACTCTTCAAGGGGCAAAAAGGAAGTAGGGACCCACAAAATGCAAAAAAGGAAAAAATTTGGGTCCAATATAAAATGATTTGCTTGTAAGTAATGGTCGACTAAGAGATATAATGAGAGGGATAAGGGAGAAACCAGAAAAAGGGGGAAAAAAACAAACTATTGTATTAAGTGGAGCAAATACTGAAAAGAATGGAGATCCTGGGTTGGGAGAAATGCTACTGAGTTAAAAAGCAAAGTAAAAAGTACCCAAAATGCCACAAAAAATCCAAAAAAACTCGAGTCCCAAATTAAATAATTTGTTCGTGATTAAGGATTGAATGAGAGGAAAATTAAAAGGAGAAAAGAAGAAACTAATAGAAAGGGAGAAACAAGAAAAAGGGGAAAAATAAAGGAAGAAAAAAAGAAAAAAAAACAAAAATAGAGGGAGAGTTAAGGGTTTTGAAGTATAACCCTCATGGAGAGTAAGGAAGAAGAAAAGAAATAAAATGAAACACTTATGGGTAGTATAGTTCAAGAAAAGAAAAGAGTAAGATGGGCAGAGAATAACAGGACCAAGGTTGAGAAAATAGTAATAATACTATTTAGTATAAGGCAAGTATAATTTAGTATAATAATAAAGGCAAGAGGATGAAAGAAACAAACAAACAAAAGAAATAGTGGAACAAATTATAAAGTCCTGATTTTTCCTGAATTTGAGAGGTTAAGTTCGTCTTCCCTTTTCTTTCCTCTCCCTCTTCCTGGTCGGTGACTCTGTACCCCAGGCTCTGCCCTTGTGACACGCTTAGGTAGGGATTTGCAGTTGATGAGACTCTACGGCAATGTCATATATTTGGCTTCAGTCTCGTTGGTAGTCAAGGCTTGTTAGCATTTGCAGGCTCCAACAATGAGAGAGTCTGTTTTCCTGGAGCCTCTCTTCTAGTCTCTCCTTCCTGAATTAGTAGCCTGATGATCCAGCTATGAGGCTACCACTGCCTCTGCCTGGGGAGTAAGAGGTTTAGAGAGCTGGCAAATCCCCACTCTATCCCCACTTAATGCAGGGCTCTGGGTAAGGCTCTGGCAGTTAGAGCAGCCAGCGTAATTAGGTGGGGCTGGGAGCCAGTTGCTCTCAAGGTGATGTTCTCTGAGCTCCTAGGCCTGTTCATTACACCCAGCACTCTGTGGGACCACTGTCCCCAGGCTTTCCCCACTTTGTAGCCTGTTTTGGCTGGGAAAAAGATGCCCTAGTTGCTGCCTGTAGTACAGGAGGTCTTAACACTGCTAAGTCCCTCTTTTTAGCATATGTCCCTGAGTATGAAAGCTCTACCAATCAGAACTTGCTCCCACCCCTTTAGCAAGAGGCACTAAAAAATATCACGCCTATTGTCTTGGATAGCTGGACTGAGAGAGATCTTGTCAATTAAAGCCACGTAGGTCAGTTGGGAAGTAAGCAGCCTGTGGGTTAGGCTAATTTCAGCGACTGGATCCGTGGAATTTCTCCAGAATAAACTGTAAGCTGCGCACGTGCTTGATTGTTAGCTTGAATGGCTGAGTGAGGCGCCCCATCTGCCTAGAGAAGCTCGGGTATAGGGAAGTTCGCTTTGGTGCACTCCCCGTGCGCAGCTGGCAGCTGCTGCTCATGGCACCGGTGATTACTCACACGCGGGTGGTTGCTGGGCTGCTCCTGGCCCGGGGCACGGGAGGCTGGGAGGCTGGACTGCTCCCGGCACGGTGCACAGGAGGCGGGGCTGCTCAAAACCCTGCGTGGGAAGCTGGGCTGCTCAGGGCCTGGCGCGTGTGGGGCTGGGCTGCTCCCGGCCGGCACATGGGGGGCTGTGCTGCTCACAGCCCGGCGTGCGCGGGAGGCTGAGCTTCCCGCAGCCGGGGCTTGGGTGGTCGCTCCTGGAGCAGGCCGGAAACTGGGATGCTGGGGTGTGGCGCACTGACATTTGCTCATGTGGGCTGATTCACCAGAGGCACTCTCTTTCCTCGGGTTGAACGAACGTCCGTGCTGCAGCCTAGCTAACTCCACACCCCTAGCTCCTCCCGACTCTCAGTTCCAAGTGAAAGCAGCCTTTGCTCAGGTTAGTGAGGAAGGCAGAGAGTTTCTTTGTCCGACTTATTTCCCTCAGAGTTGATTATATATTTAGTCAATTTCTCGCTCAATCCTACCTTTGTCTTCAGGATGTGAAACTCTTGGATGCTCCAAGAATAGGTTTTTCTGTCTCTGGTTGTTGAACTTGTTGAAATTTTGGGGAGATTTTTCAGTCTGGGTCCTCAGGGCACCATTTCTATGACGTCACTCCACTCAGTTTTCTTTCTTAATAGTGTTTTTACCTGGTTTTGGAATGAGGATAAAGCTTGAAAGTCTTCCTGCCTCTTGAATTTTTAGGACTAGCTTGAGAAGTATAAGTGTTAATACTTTTTTGAATGTTTGGTAAAATTTGCCTAGTATGACATCTGGTCCATGACTTATATTTGCTTGGAGCTTTTTGATAACTCTTTCAATTTCATTTGTTGTAATAGGTCTGTTTAGGTTTTCTGATTTTTTTCAGATTGAGTTTTGGAAGATTGTATGTTTCTTGGAATTTATCCATTTCACCTAGGTTGTCCAATTTTTTGTCATATAAATCTTTATAGTATTTTCTTACAATCCTTTTTATTTCTGTGGTGTTGGTTGTTACTTCTCCATTTTCATTTCTAGTTTTATTTATTTGAGTCCTTTCTCTTTTTTTATTGATGAGTCTGGTTAAAGGTTCTTCAATCTTGTTTACCTTTTCAAAGAACCAGCTCTTGGTTTCATTGATCTTTAGTATTGTTTTTTAGGCTCTATGTCATTTATTTTTATTCTGACCTTTATTATTTTTTACTTCTGCTTCTTCTGGGTTTATTTGTTGTTGTTTTTCTAGTTTTCTTTAGGAACCAGGTTAAGTTGTTTATTTGAGCTTTTTCTTCTTAAGATATGCCTATAATGGTATAAACTTTCCTCTCAGGACTGCTTTTGCTGTGTCTCATAGATTTTATGTTGTTGTATGTTCATTTTCATTTGTTTTCTGGAAATTTTTTATTTCTTCCTTGATCTTATTGTTAACTCATTTGTTATTTAATAACATGTGCTTTAGCTTCCAAGTGTTTGAATGTTTTTTAGTTTTTTATTGTAGTTTATTTCTACTTTTATGCCATTGAGATCAGAGAAGATACTTGATATGATTTCACTCTTCTTAAATTTATTGAGACTTGTTTTGTGTCCTAACATGTGGTCTATCCTAGAGAATGTACCATGAGCACTTGAAAAAGAATGTATATTCTGCTGCTTTTTTTTTTTCTTTTTTGTATTTTTCTGAAGTTGGAAATGGGGAGGCAGTCAGACAGACTCCCGCATGCACCCTACCAGGATCCACCCAGCATGCCCACCAGGGGACGATACTCTGCCCATCTGGGGCATTGCTCTGTTGCATCCAGAGCCATTCATTCTAGCACCTGAGGCAGAGGCCATAGAGCCATCCTCAGCGCCCAGAGCCAACTTTGCTCCAATGGAGCCTTGGCTGTAGGAGGGGAAGAGAGAGACAGAGAGGAAGGAGAGGGGGAGGGGTGGAGAAGCAGATGGGCACTTCTCCTGTGTGCCCTGGCTGGGAATCAAACTTGGGACTCCTGCATGCCAGGCCGATGCTATACCACTGAGTCAACCGGCCAGGGCCTATTCTGCTGCTTTTGGATGAAAGATTCTAAAGATACCAATTAAATCCAGTTGATCTAATGTATCATTTAAGGCCACTGTTTCTTGTTAATTTTCTGTCTGGAGAATCTATCCATTGATGATAGTGGGGTATTAAAGTCCCCTACTATTATAGTATTGCTGTTGATCTTGCCCTTTATTTCCATCAAAATCTGCTTTATAAGGTGCTCCTATATTAGGCTCATATATATTTACAATGGTTATATCTTTATTTTGAATTGCTCCCTTTATCATTATGATCTTCTTTGTAGCCTTTGTTTTAAAGTCTATTTTGTCAGATATAAGTATTGCTATACCAGCCTTTTTAATTTTCATTTGAATGAAATACTTTTTTCTATCCTTTCACTTTCAGTCTATGTGTATCTTTTGTTCTGAGGTGGGTCTCTTGTATATAGCATATGTAAGTATCCTGTTTTCTTATTCATGAAGCTACCCTATGTCTTTTGATTGGACCATTTAATCCAGGAGTCCCCAAACTTTTTACACAGGGAGCCAGTTCACTGTCCCTCAGACCATTGGAGGGCCACCACATTCAGTGCTCCTCTCACTGACCACCAATGAAAGAGGTGCCCCTTCTGGAAGTGCGGCACAGGCTGGATAAATGGCCTCAGGGGGCTGCATGTGGCCCGCGGGCTGATTTAATCCATTTACATTTAAGGTTATTATTGATATGTTCTTATTATTGCCATTTTATTCTTTAATCCTACAATCCTCCTCCTCTTGATTTCTCTTTTCCTTTGTTTTTTATTTTTATAGCAGCCCCTTTACATTTCTTGCAGTATTGATTTGGTTGTAATAAATTCCTTATTTATTGTCTGGAAAGCTTTTTATTTCTTCTTTGATTTTAAATGATAGCCTGGATGTATAAAGAAGTCTTGGTTGTAGGTTTTTGTTTTGCATCACTGAATATGTCTTGCCAGTCTCTTCTAGCCTCAAGTTTTTCTCCTGAAAAGTCAGATGTCATCCTTAAGGGGGCTCATTCATAGGTAATTAGCTACTTTTCTCTTGAAGCTTTTAGTATTTTTTCTTTGTGTCTTAACTTTGGCATTATAATTAAGATGTGTCTTGACGTATGCCTCCTTGGGTTCATCTTTAATGGGACGCTCTGTGCTTCTTGAACTTGTGTGACTTTATTCTACATCAATTTAGGGTAATTTTCAGCCATAATTTATTCAAACAGGTTCTCTATCTCTTGTTTGTTCTCTTCTCCTTTAGGAATCCCTATGATGTGGATGTTTATTCCTCTTCATATTATCCCAGAGCTTTCTTAGAGCTCAGACTCTTTGAGCCTCTTTTCTTTTTGCTGTTCTGTTTTTGTGCTTTCACTTATCTTATCATCTAAATCACTGATTTGACTTTCTGCTTCATCCAGCCTGCTGTTGATTCCTTCTAGAGCAGTCTTCATTTGGATTTCTCATTTCTGATTGGTTACTTTTTAGGATATCAATGTCCTTTTCAATGCTTGCTATAACTTTGTTTAAGCTCTCATTGTGACCATCTACTATTGATCTAAGATCCTTGAGCATCCTGAAAATCATTATTTTAATCTCTGCATCTGGTAGTTTGGTTACTTACCTTTCAGCTAGTTCTTTTTCTGAAGATATTTCTTACTCATTCATTTGCATCATATTTCTTTGTCCATTTTGTCTGTGTATTAAAAAGTGCTGTTTGACTTTGAAAATTGTTGTGATGTCTTTATGAGGAAGATGGATTTGTGGTACTGACCTCCAGGCCACCTGATTACTTTGCTCTAGAAATGCTTCTTGAGGTTAACATTTTCCCTCTTGTTGTATGTGAGCATAATGCCAGTGGCCAAGGCCAATGCTGCGGTCAGGCAGGTTCACATTGGATTCAGGCAGAGTAGAAAAACTGAGGAGCTGGAAAGGGTTGGGCTAGTTTGTTTAATAACATCTCACAACAGCTGATGAGCACACAGGCAGGGAAAACTGTCTTTTAGGCAAACAAATAACGAAATGACCCTTCACAGTCGCAGGCAGGCAATCTACCACCTGCAATCTCAATCTTTCATCTCTCTGAAGTGCAAGCACCCATAGCCTTATACAGGCTATGCATACGTGCCTCTGCCTCATGCTCATGTACTAATCAAGCAAAGAGCTTGCAGTTGGTAACTCTGCAAGCAAGCCTAACACAGCAGTTGCACAGTGAGCTTTGAATGCAGTTGGCTATGAAGCAGAAGCACTAGTCATAGACTTGAGGGCGTATGGGAGAAAAGTGAGATCTCTGGCCTCAACAGACGAAAGCTGAATCACGAACATTCCCTCTGCTCCTGGCTTATTTCTTAGAATGACCTAGTCTCCATGGGGTGGGCAAGAGGTATTTCTAAGGGTGAGCAGTTGCTTTCCCCCTGGCTGATTCTGCTGGGAGGAGACTGCTCCATTCAAAAGAGATGGCAATTGCAGTACTGGAGAATGACTCAGCACAGGGATTCCAGTGGCTATCCCCCACCGTCTCTCCCTGGGCCTTCAACTTCACACTCTCCTCACACAACTCTTGTCCTCTCAGCTCTCCCTCACTGGGAGCCCTGGTAAGTGACTGTGAACAAAATTTTCTGTGATGGTCCTTTAAGACAGAAACTGCTTCTCTGACAGTTCCCGTATCTTTCTTGCAGATAGAAACCTCAGTTCTTTTCATTGCCAAATGCTATCTGCATGCCTCTTCTAGGCTCTGGGGCACAAATTAGGACTCCAGGCCTGGGACTGAAAACTGTTTTCTCTCAGGGAGACCCTCCTCACAGTGAGAGTCACTCTTGACCCTCAGACACTGCTGGCTCCTGGGAGTGGGGCAGACCTTTTCCACATCTCTGACCTTTCTACTAGTCTCAGTGTAGCTTCTTCTGTGATCCTTGGTTATAGACTAGTCTTCATTGAGTCTAAAGTTGGTTTTTCAAGATAATTTTTCTTACGTTGTAATCCAATTTGGTTTTGGGAGGTGGCAGTTGGAACATCTATCCACTTACTCCATTGTCATCTTGGAATCCCAATAATTATTCTTACATTGGTCTAATCTTGCCCTGCCCTGTATCTGTTGTCTTCTAATTGTTTGATGATTTCTATTTTCCATTCACTTTATCTCAAAATTTCCTGTGATGCTCAGTTTTCAGTTGGTTATACTGTTTATTAATTATTAGTTTTGCAGTGGTATTTTTTAATTTAATTTATTGTGTTTACACAGATTCTAGTGTCACCCTGAATGCATCCTCCCCTCCCAGTGGTATAATTTTTATATTAATGTGTTAATTCTGCAATTTCCTCTATTGGAAGCTACTGTTATTATTTATTTTTTGAGTTGATATATTCATGACATTATGGAAGTAGTCAATGATATAAAAAATACTGGTGAGACAAAATATTTTGTTCCCAAGATAATGTTTTATCTTGCACTAGATTGCTCACCTGTCTCTTGAGATATGTATGGCATTTTCAAGACTTTTATTTCATTGCTTAGATATGAAAACTGTGTAACTACTCTGACTTAGGGTTAGGGTTACTTTTCTTGTTTATGGTACAGCTCAGTTGTGACTGTAGTGTTGCATATGTGTGTGTATGTGTATGTCTGTATGTGTGAGAGAGTGGTAAAACCGCGATTCAGTTCTTTCTTTTGAGATTTTATTAAGTGTACTACAAAAAGGTTAACTAAGCTATGATATTTATTATACCCCAGTTGGGAATGCTATCAATTTCTGATGATTCAGTCAACTGAAATTGAAGTCATGGAATTTTTATTTCTTCCAGATTGATTCAATTTCTATTCTTTAATTCTTATATTAATCATTCCTACACACAAAATCTATATTTTTCTCCAAATTTGAGGATATTGGTGGTATAGCTCAGAAATTTTTTGAACTTCTGGGAATTATTTCTGAGAAATAGGAATGGAATTGTGAGTTTCTTGTGTCTTGAACCAATAGATTTTATTTTTTTGAAGAGTATTGCATTACTTTAAAATCTTATTTTTGTGGGCTGTTCCTTATGGTTTATATTAAAGAGATTTTGGCTTGTTTAGTTATTTGTATTTTTTTCTGTATTCTATTCTTTTATAACTGACAGATTATTTCATCATGCATAAGGAAGGAAGATTCTATGATCTATCATTCAAACATATTTATTCCAAATTTCTGTCCACATGAATTAAAACATAAATGTGATTTTTATATAGACTTATATGATAACAATATCTTTGAAACTTGATGAGCTTAATATGAAAGCTGAAATATTCTAATTTCTTTTCATTCTTTCTGCTTTTTAAGGAATAAAAATTCTAAATATGAGGTATGCATGTTAGAAAATATATCAGTGTTCTTGGGCATGTGTGTGTTAGTATGCGGGGATGTGAATACGGGGAAGTACCTACAGGAAGTAAGAGAATATGTATATTTGGGTGCTATCTGTGCCTATGCATATGTGGAAATGTTTTGGCAGAAGGCTGTGTGTATATATGTGAGAAAGAGAAAGAGAGAGTGACAGAATTTCTGTGTGAATGAAAGCCTCTATTATTTGTAAAATCATAGCAAGTTGAAACATAAATTTCATGTCATAAATATTGAACATCTAGATGGGGAGATACATATTGACACTTTTATCAAAGTTGGTTTTAACTCTAGTGGTAATTAATTATAGCCATGAAGATATGCTTGTATTCCTTCTCCAGTATAGGTCTAAATCGTATTCTTTGAAATTCTTAATTGATTTTTATTCATAACATTATAATTAATAATATATTTCATGTAACATAACACAATATTATAATTCAATAACTGACTAAACTGTCATAGTTTTTGCTTTAGACTTTAATAGCACTAAACTTGTCTAAGATATTCACTCTCAGTTGTATTTTAGCCTTCTTCAATAAGAAATAATCAGGTGTGAATGATGCAGTTTATGGACCTTTAACTCTAACTCTATGTGCTGCATTATTGCTGAGAGAACCTGCCCAGCTGGTGGTGCAGTGGATAGAGCATCAGACTGGGATGTGGAGGACAACAGTTTTGAAAACCCAAGGTCGCCAGCCCAAGGTCGCTGGCTTGAACAAGGGGTCATTCGGTCTACTGTAGCCCCCCAGTCAAGGCACATATGAGAAAGCAATCAATGAACAACTAAGATGCTGCAATGAAAAATTGATGCTTATCTCTCTCCCTTCCTGTTTGTCTGTTTCTGTCTGTCCCTCTCTCTGACTCTGTCTCTGTCAAAAAAACAAAACAAAACAAAACAAAACAACAAAAAAAGAACCTGGAGAAAAAGAGAGAAAGATTGACTTTATATGATTGTGGGCAATGGCAAGTACCAAAATTACAGGAAATTATAGGTCAGGTCAGTAGTTTGGAAGTTCAGTTAAGAATTGATGTTGTAGTGTTGAGTCTGAAAACCATAGTGCAGGGACAGCAGGTAGAAACTCATGTAGGATTTCTGTTTGTCTGGGTTAGAATAATTTGTTCTTCAGGAAACCTCAGTCTGTGTTCTTAAGACCCTCGAATAGTTGGATAAGGCCACTCAGATTGTGAAAGGTAGTCTAATTTACTCAAAGGCTACTGTTTATAAATGTTGTTCACATTTAAAAAATACCTTCAAAGCGATATCTAGAGGAACTAAACAAGGCAGCCAGCCATTAGTTAGCCAAAAGAACATAAAATGAACAGCAATATTCTGTAATATTTGTTTCTTTTTCTTTTCTTTTTTTTTGTATTTTTCTGAAGCTGGAAACGGGGAGAGACAGTCAGACAGACTCCCGCATGCGCCGGACCGGGATCCACCTGGCACGCCCACCAGGGGCGATGCTCTGCCCCTCTGGGGCGTCGCTCTGCCGCTACCAGAGCCACTCTAGGGCCTGGGGCAGAGGCCAAGGAGCCATCCCCAGCGCCGGGGCCATCCTTGCTCCAATGGAGCCTTGGCTGCGGGAGGGGAAGAGAGAGACAGAGAGGAAGGAGGGTGTGGGGGTGGAGAAGCAAATGGGCGCTTCTCCTATGTGCCCTGGCCGGGAATCGAACCCGGGTCCCCCGTATGCCAGGCCGACGCTCTGCCGCTGGGCCATATTTGTTTCTTATAATGGTGTAATCTTGAGACACTTACCTTTTCTGACTAGTAACATGTAGCTAATGCCACATTTTTCACAGCATGCATTAAATATGATGTATACATATATGTACTATATGTATTTATTATATATGTAGTTTATACCTAATGTATATATACTTTCTTTTTTATTATGTTCCTCTTGCATGTACATAGTACTGTTGCTCATTAGCTCTGCATTCCTAGTAATTTCTCTCTTAATAGTCTTCAGTTTTCTCACTTATAAAATGTAGCATATTGGACTAGACGTCCTGGAGTTCTGTTCCAGCTATAACATTTAGTCAGCCTACAGTATCACCATTTCAGTGGCATTTCTTTACGCCATCATTCATAAAACTCCTAATAATCTCTATATTGACTTGTTGACAGAAGGAATGTTGCAATCATATGGCACTAATGAAGGAAAGAAGGTCTTCATTTTTCTGTTAGGGAGAATAGTTTCAAGCTTGATCATTCACATTTTCTTGTCTGATTGCCCTGTGACTCAAGTCATCCATTTGTGGGAAATAAGGTCAGTACGCAGAGAGCACAATTTTTGTTGTTGTTGTTAGAGAGAAGCAGGGAGAGAGAGAGATAGGAACATCGATCTGTTCCTGCAAGTGATCAGAAGAGGGATCGAACCAGCAATCTCTGCTCTTGGGACAACACTCCAACCAACCAAACTATCCAGCTAGGGCAGAGTACACAGTTTTTATTTCAGTGCAAATGTACAGTCCAGGATTAGGACTGAGTGGCATATCTGCTCTTCAGTATGGACATGAGAAGGTATGAGTAACAGGAAAGTAATCTAAACCTTTCATAGAAGGGTATTACTGCAAATGTACTTGTTTACTACTTCTAATGTTTTTATTTTTCTGTTTAAAACATACCCACATAATCTCTTCATGTTTATGCCTCTAAATAAAATTAGTATTTATAATAGACATATTTAAAAAAAAATTGACCAGTGCCTAATTTATGTATTCCGTTGGTTGTTTTGTGTGTGCGTTCTCAGTGTTAATTTAGATTTTACTAGACTGCTGTGACTGATTTAGATGGCCAGTAATGGAATATCATTGCCAAATCTTCTCCTTGGGTTCCTACGCCTGTTCCTAATGTCTCTTAATGTTAACAGCCTACAGGGACATCAGCTGTGCAAATAGTTTTTTATGAGCCCACTTTGGCATCAATTTAGAGAACACAGACATAAAAGAAGCTTTAGATATATAGATGCTTCAGTAGCACTAAGAACTAAACAAATCTATATTTCCTGAATTAAGAACATTTATATTCTGAGGAAAATACACCTAAATGAACCTACTTATCACTTTGAATGCACTTATCACTTTGTGCATTAGGTAACTTTTTTTCCCTCAAACCAATATAAGTGAATGTATCTGTCATATTTGATGCACTATAGAAAAGTTCTTATGCCTTTTCTATGTTAATGGGGTCTAGTGAAGTATTATATCAAGTTGACCACTTAATAAGTGTTTTATGGTGATGCAACCCTTAAACCCTCCCAAATAAAGAGCACTTAATTATACTTATTTCAACAGCAATTTGGGCCCTGAAGTGAAAACATATTCATTAACATGTGGAGTTCAAAATTATCTTCTTATTGTGTGGTTAAGATGCTGTGCTCATAAAATACCAGTGTGTTTCTTAACCAAAAATTCTGTTGCTAAAGCTACAGTTTATGATTCACACAAACATATTTCCCACCTTTAGCATTAGAAGGTAAGTTACTTTTCCAAATAAGCTATGCTGTTTACCAAATACACTAGAAGAAATAATTTATTTGGGAGAAGTACAAGTGATTCATATGAAAGCTTTATCATCACACGCAGCAAAGTCATTTGAACCCTCATTCCAAATCACCCATTTTAAAAATCTGCTTTCTTATATATTGTTAAAGTCCCGTGTTGAGCATCATGTTCAGAGAACTTGAAACATGGTTGATGCAATAAATATATGTTGTCTTTGCCAATTAAATGAAAATGGCGATTAGCTCTAGAATAATTTTAAAGGTTTCAATAAGCTCAATAGACACTTTGATAAGAAGCAGTTGTTCTCCTCCATGTCTTCCATGTTGGAAATCAGGACTCACCTCCCAATAGAGAGAAAAGGAATACCATGTTGATTTAAATGACTGCTGAAAACTGCTATTTCCCCTTACTATCAAACATACTTTAGGAAAAATAATAATTAAAACTAAAAAGTACAATATAGAAAGTTTAGCAAAATAGACACTTTTAAGGTCAAGACTTCTGAGGCTAAAAAAAAAAAAAAAAAGACTTTCAGTGGATCATCTTTTAGTTACTGGTTCAAATATTGCCCAGTTTAGGTTTATTGACTATTACCATCTGTTGCTTGTTTCACAGTTGTGGTGGAAAAATAAAACAAAGCAAAACAAAACAGTCACTTCAGTGTTTCTTGAGTACACATTTGAAAATCATTATAAATATTTGTATTCTGACTAACGGACTCAGAAGAGACGACAATATTTTCATAATGAGTAGCTGTGCTTCAGAAACAACTTGGGCCATGTCAGTGAGATTGCTAATGTAGACATCACCCTCCTATTAGAGAAGCCGCTGTCACCCAGAGGTGAGCTGGCTCTCTGGCCATCTGGTACTGTAAGACATTTTCTGGCGTCCATTCCCTACATCATATGTGCTCTTGGAACCCAGCTCCTGGCATGCCGAGAAATCCAACCAGAATATTTTTAGTGCATTTTTAGTAGAGGAAACAAATAGCTTCCATCTCAAAAGACAAATTCTGGTTACTGCTTGTGTTTGTATAGAGTGCTATGTCCAAAAGCCTGACTCTGTATCCAAATTCAGTAGAAAGGAAGGCTAGCGTTAATTAGTTATACCTTTTATAGATGAAAGTGTGGCCATATTCTTAATTTATATCTGCTTTTCTTGGTATAGATAAGCCTATATTTTATGATTTCCCAAATAGGAAAATGATTACATTTTAATCCCTCCATCTTCTATTTTTACTGTGGATTTTAAGATATGTCTTGACATCTTGACATGCCTGAAATCTTGTAGACAATTTGTAAGATACTATAGAAAAATTATGGCTCATTTCCACTTGAAGTTTTTACCCCAACATTGCAATTTTGTCTTTAAATGTAAACCAAATTTAATTTTAAAAATATTATTTTTCATATTTTTTATATATGCCTATAACTTGGCATAATGCTTTAATAGATACAAAATTACTTCTTTTGTGTGGGCTCACCTCATTTCAAATTTTTTTGTTTGTTTCTGTTGTGTCCAAGTCATTTTATTAATTTTATTTATTTATTCATTTTGAAAGAAAGAGAATGAGAGTGAGAAGTGGGGGAGGAGCAGGAAGCATCAACTCCCATATGTGCCTTGACTAGACAAGTCTGGAGTTTTGAACCAGTGAACTCAGCATTCCAGGTTGATAATTTAGCCACTGTACCACCATAGGTCAGGCTTGTCTAGCCGTTTTATATTCTCATAAATCTGCTGTTTTAAATCTATGTTGAATATAATGAACTTTGATGTTATTAGCCATCCTCGTTTTTTTGTTTGTTTGTTTGTTTGTTTACAGAGACAGAAAGAGGAATAGATAAGGACAGACAG
Organism: Saccopteryx bilineata; assembly: GCF_036850765.1. Classification (NCBI taxonomy): domain Eukaryota; kingdom Metazoa; phylum Chordata; class Mammalia; order Chiroptera; family Emballonuridae; genus Saccopteryx; species Saccopteryx bilineata. The sequence continues at coordinate 55,359,065 of NC_089498.1, read as the reverse complement.
ACAGGAATGGAGAGAGATGAGAAGCATCAATGATCAGTTTTTTGTTGTGACATATTAGTTGTTCATTGATTGCTTTCTCATATGTGCTTTGACTGTGGGCCTTCAGCGGACCAAGTAACCCCCTTGCTTGAGCCAGCGACCTTGGGTCCAAGCTGGTGAGCTTTGCTCAAACCAGATGAGCCCGCGCTCAAGCTGGCGACCTCGGGGTCTTGAACCTGGGTCCTCCGCATCCCAGTCTGACACTCTATCTACTGCGCCACTGCCTGGCCAGGCACCATTCTTTTATTAAACTATCCTAATGTAAGAAATAATTTCCTCAAAGCAATCTAGGGTGATTGAAAAGTCTCAGTTATCAGCTCTACAGAATGATTGATTAGCTTATTCTGTCTATAAGCATTAATTGAATCTGTAATAAGGAAATTAGTCCTTTGCTAGGCTCCCATGATACAAATATAAAAAGAAATCTTTACCTACCATATAGGATAAAGATTTCAAACACTAATGTAGGGAATACAGGAATCACTAATTCTATGAAGGTATCGGGTGATATTTTACTGGAGAAGAATTCTCTGTCATGGAATTTGGTTTTTCATTGAAAGCTGATGTTACCTTGGACTTACATGTTCAAGAAGTCACTCAAGAGTCTATAACAATAGGCTCTATACTTAGTAATATATTATGGAGAATATGGTGTTTTCTGATGTTCTATATGTTTTGTGCACTGTGTAACATGTCTATTATGTCATTGATTAATTTTCTATTCTAGCACATAAAAGAACATATAAAATGATATTTTATGATTAATCAAGATGGCTGGGATTATAGTTTACCAGATATAAGAAATACTTAAATTATATTTATATAAAAAGTACATTTTTCAAAACAGAATATTTTCACATTTTGAGGGAATAAAAACTGCTGATATAATTTTCACCCATATATTTTCCCTCTGTATATTTTTATAAAATTTTGAGTTAAAGGAAGAATCTATGGCCCTAGCCAGTTGGCTCAGTGGTAGAGTATCGCCCAGGGTGTGGGTGTCCCAGGTTCAATTTCCAGTCAGCACACACAGGGGAAGTGATGATCTGTTTCTCCCTCCTTCCCCTCCTTTCTCTGTCTGTCTCTGTCTCTCTCTCTCTCCTCACTTCCTGTACCCATGGCTTGATTGGCTCAAGCAGGTTGGCTCTATGTGCTGAGGATGGCTTCATGGCCTCCATCAGAGGCGCTAAAAATAGCTCAGTTGCAGAGCAACAGAAATGCCCAAGATGGGTAGAGTATTGCCCCACAGAGTGCTTGCCAGGTAGATCCCAGTGGGGACGCACGAGGGAATCTATCTCTCTGCCTCCCCTGCTCTCATTTAATTAAAAAAAAAAGAATAGAAAAGAGGGAAGATCTATTGTTCATTTACCATGGAGACAAATCAGAACACATCTGTGTTGCCAAAGCATCCTCAGTCTTACTTAGCCACAGGTCCAGTAAGGAAGACAAAGCTACGTCTAGTCCCTTAATGTCTTCTGTATCACCTCTTTCTCATTTCTTCCTATTCTGAGATCTGTCAGTTGATATGCATGGTAAGAAATAGTGGAGGCATTAAGTGACTTATTATTTAGTCCAGAGATCACAGTAAATGGGTGTCAAGTGCTTTCTGATGCACCTGTGCAGCCAGGTTTTGGCTGTTCTTGCTCTTTCTAAAAGTTAGCAGCTTGGAAAAGGCATCGATTAACTTAGGCCCCTAGCTGCCTGCCATCTTATCCATGGTTGTGGCATTTGTTCTGTTTTTTTTCTGTATTGGACCTTAAAAAATGATAGTAACTTGGGTCAAACCAAGTCTTTTGCTTCTGGTTTCTGGCTCATTATATCATTTACAATTTAACAATCTCTGTAGTAGAGGACTTTAATACATATATTCATATACATACAGCAGTATTCTTGAATCCATAAACAAGTGATAAATTTATATAGGGACTGAGAACTGAAAAAAGGCAATAAAATTCTAGAGTTTTACGATGGCACCACTGTGAAAAATCTTCCAGAGGCATTTATGCAAAAGATGAAAACTTTCTTGGAAACCTGAGAACAATAAAGAGATAGTGCTAATATGCTTTGATAGTAGGAATATGGCAGAGTTGGATAGTATACTAGACAAGTTGTAGATTCATAAGCACTGAAAATAAGTTCTTTATCTTTTTTGTTACAAGCCTGATTATGCAGGGAAGAAAAAATGCATAAACTGTTCAAAGAAGAGTCTATAACACTCTAAATCAAGAAGCATTTCTTGGGTTATATGAAATTTTTCAGTATAACTAGTATAAAAAAACAAGTATTTTTATCTTTGTTTTTCTCATACATAAACAATTTCATTAAGTTTTCTTAATTTTAAAATTACATGATACAGTAGTAAGCTCCTATTTCATAAAATGATGTTGGATAGTACAATTTAGTACAAGATTTGTCATCAGTGGCTTATTTTTCACTGACAACATACTAACAGAATAGGATAGCCATTAGTAGCTCTGATTTTAAGATCAGAGAAAATTTGTGGACAAGTCCTGCCAGGGGGTGAGGACGACGGAGACGCAAAGACCTGACTCTGGGTACCAGGTTCAGTGATGCAGATCCACTTTATTCAGGAAGTAAACTAGCTTATATACATGGGTTCAGCCCATAGGATGTTACAGCGTGTTCTTCATAGCCAATGGCTGAAAAAATCAGGGAGCTGCGTGGTTGGCGCTGAGTCACTTCCTTATAGAATGTGAGCTTCGTTCCTGGGTATGCCCAGGAGGGTTCTGGGAGCTGGAGTATTCTCACAGCATTGCATCAGCCACAGCTGCTAGGAATGTGCTCTGTGCTTCACCCACATCACCCCTTCTCTTTTAATTAAAGCCAATTGGACTTATTAATGACAGCTTGCTGTTGTTGTAGCTTCTGAATGCTACGCATTATGCAACGGAACCCTAGTAGGACTAAAACAACTATAATACCTATTATACTATATGCTAATAGATTAGCTTTATTAAACAATGAGGCAAGCTTCTGTAATGTTTGACTAGTTAGGAAATAGAATGGGGGTCTTAAACAGAGGATTCCTCCTAGGGATCAGGATGTCATTTCCCTCCCATTGTTTTACAGAGACCTTCTAGGTGCCCTTAAACACAGTTCCATTTTGATTGTAAAAAATGGATTTAGGTCCATGCACGCCCCCTTCTCACAAAGGTCCCAGCATCCAAACACAGAACGGGTGGCTTGCCATGGACTGCATACTACATATGGTTGCAAGGCACATTACACAAATTGCAACAACATGACAAATCATACAATTTCAACAATTACAAAGGTACATTTCGGCCTGACCTGTGGTGGCACAGTGGGATAAAGCGTCGACCTGGAACACTGAGGTTGCTGGTTCGAAACCTTGGGCTTGCCTGGTCAAGGCACATATGGGAGTTGATGCTTCCTGCTCCTCCCCTTCTCTCTCTCTCTCCCCTCTCTCTAAAAATCAATAAATAAAATATTAAAAAAAAAAAGAAGGTACATATCACCAGTCTCTGAGTACTCTGCCAAAAGCACAAAATGTCCTTGGCCTTCTTTCTAGCCATGGGAAAAGCTTCCTGGGGCAGGGGAAGGGCCTCCAGCAAAGCAGCCCCCCACCCCCATCAGGGTATTTCACATTGTCCAAAATCCATAAGTCCATTCAACAAAGGAGCTAGTGCCCACTCTGGTTGTAGTCCAGGAAATCAGTCTATGCACATGAGGCCTCACCACCCCCCTCATCCCTGCTGTCCTGGCAGGTCTTACACTGTCCCAAAGAGGAGCACGTGGAAATGGCAGTCAGCACTTCCATCTTTACTCTGGAGAGCATGATGGCATCTACCCCTATGTCCCAAAATGTCAGCGAACCCACCAGCGGCTTAGCAGGCACTCCCTGCCATTCCAGCAGCCACTCAGTGATGCAAGCCTGGCTTCCGTTCATCCTCCCACCGCAGCTCCCACCGTTTACCTTCTGAAGTCTGTGAATTGCAACTCCGGCCCAATTCTCCTAATCCTCCAAAGATGAACTGAAAACACCAGCTCACATTGCTGGGCTCGAGCCCCGGGCTGCCACTGCCTGCTTCTGGTAGTCAGGGGTTACTATAGCACACATAAGCAAGAACAGAGCACCAGGGCCTGGGGGCCCATCAGGGGCAATTCTCTGGGCCCATCCACCCCCCGCCCCGCCAAAGCCTCCACATCCCCCCAGGTGATAGGGCATGCATGCTGGCCATGATGTCTTCTTCTGGAGTGCTGAGGACCTCCTCCCCTCAAGTGTAGTCGGTGTGGAGAAAGCCAGGCCTGTGGCTTTGGACGGGTGAAGACTGAATCATTTAGTGGGTACCAAAAAACCCTGTCAAGCAGGTTGGGGGGTTCTTGGAATCCAAATTGGCTGAAAAACACAAGCATAACCTCTCCCTTGTGTTAGAAGAGGGTGTGATCCCTACCACTGTGTTGTGGCTGGGTCTGTCCAGCATCATTTCAGAGAGAGGGGCAGGGGAGAGAGAGAGCAAGAGATACAGAAAAATAGACAAGACAAACAGAAAGAAAAAAGACATATGGGTGTGTATAGGCTGGTTCATGAGTCTACAGCAGGACCACGTGTTGGAGAAAATGGCATCTTAGAGGCCGGGGTTGGGCATTTAGCTCTGGCAGGGAATGCAGAAGTAGCGACTTCTGCTTTTTCGGGTAGCCGAGCTAATGGCGCGGTTTCTAATTTATCTAGTTTTGTTTCTGCACGCTCGGCTGCAAGCCCATCAAACTCGGTGGTCCAACCCTCTTCTTCTTCTACAGGGGGAGGCAAATACAGAGGTAGGGGTCCCTTTGAAAGAGGAGTAGCCTGTAGGACCTTAGGGACCAGCGGAGGGTCCCCAGCAGGAGCACCGGTGAAGCAGCCATGTATTGCCAATAAGGCAGGAGTGAGGCCAAGAGGGAAGGCCCGTCTCTCATATACCTAGGCCAAATGAACAGGCCGAGAGCTCGGGCCCAAGTGTCTGGGTCCCAGAGGGGCACGTCCTCAGTCCAGGGTTAAAACCAGAGAGAATCTCCCAGTAAGTACAGAGATCCTTTTCACAAACTTCAACTCACCTACTCTGCAATAGGGTGTGTGGGGCTCCAGAGTGAGGGAGAAGATTTCCCATTGCAGACGGTCACTCACCCATCCCTTGGATGCTGGTTAGGTCCCTGCTTGACATTTGGCGCCAGTTGTGGACAAGTCCTGCCAGGGGTGAGGACGATGGAGATGCAAAGACCCGACTCTGGGGACCAGGTTCAGTGATGCAGATCCACTTTATTCAGGAAGTAAACTAGCTTATACACACAGGTTCAGTCTATAGGGTGTTACAGCATGCACTTCATAGCCAATGGCTGAAAAGATCAGGGAGCTGCCTGGTTGGCGCTGAGTCATTTCCTTATAGTGGGAGAGCTTCCTTCCTGGGAATGCCCAGGAGGTTTCTGGGAGCTGGAGTATTCTCACAGCATTGCATCAGCCACAGCTGCTAGGAATGTGCTCTGCACTCCACCCACAAAAATTGGATTCAGGACTGATATTTCCTGTCTATAATTACTTAGTCTTCTCTATGTTTCATTTAATTTAACATGAAAATAAATGAATATTAAAGGTACTTACTTCACAGTGTTGTTGTAGGAAGTAGGTGTGAAAAGTCTATGAAGAAGTTAGAGCAGTGCTAGAATGTTACTAATGTTATTAGTTTTTACTAGTAACCACTCTGAGTCTATTTCCTCAGCTATAAAATAAGCATAGTATTATTATCTCTTCAAAGGTAAGTTAACATGAAGCACCTCAAGTGGAAATTTTAGAGCATCTTATTCTCACTCATTGTTATGCCAAACCATATGAGCTTTTGAGGCAAAATGGAAATGTATACCTGTGTGTATGTGTGTGTGTATGTGAGTGTTTTAAAAATATTATGTTAAAATATTATGTATCTTATTATTTGTCTTGATTCACCAGTTAGGTGGCTCTCAGGTTTTGTGATCAAGGCAAGTGCCTCGTTCACTTCACCTAATTCTGGTCCTCATTTCACAGACCCCTCCAAGGACAATAGCAAAGTGGTTCATGAATATCAAGAAGGCAAAAGAGCCTGACCAGGCGGTGGCACAGTGGATAGAGCATCGGACTGGGATGTGGGAGACCCAGGTTCAAGACCCGAGGTCACCAGCTTGAGCCCGGGCTCATCCGATGTGAGCAAAGCTCACCAGCTTGGACCCACGGTCTCTGGCTCGAGCACGGGGTTACTCGGTCTGCTGAAGGCCCACAGTCAAGGCACATATGAGAAAGCAATCAATGAACAACTAAGGTGTCGCAACAAAAAACTGATGATTGATGCTTCTCATCTCTCTCTGTTCCTGTCTGTCTGTCCCTATCTATCCCTCTCTCTCTCTGATTCTCACTCTGTCTCTGTAAAAAAAAAAAAGAAGGCAAAAGATATTTATGAGTAATCATCAGGCCAAAGAAAACCCCTACTTTAATTTTTCTAAAATTTTACAGTTCCTGCAAAATGGAAACTAGATAGAGAATTTACCAAATTTGATAACATTACACTAAATTTGTAATGATAAAGCTAAGAAAACTTTTATATTTTATTTTATTTATTTCTTTTTAAAGTGAGAGGAGAGAGAGAGAGAGTAAAAAAAGAGAGAGAAGTGAAAGAGCAGGAAGCATCAACTCCCATATATGCCTTGACCAGGCAAGTCCTGGGTTTTGAACCAGCAACCTCAGCATTCCAGATCAATGCTTTATCCACTGCGCCACCATAGGTCAGACAAGAAACTTCTGAGCTATCAACAACAACAACAGAAAGATAAATTGTAGTAACTTGAAGACTGAATTATCTCTCACTTTTCACTAGAGATATTAATATTACAAAATTGCTGTCTTATTAAGAAGCAATCAAAGATAATGAAGCCAAAACATGGAAGAAAAATAAAGATTATTGATCTGTCTCATGTGTGATCATTTACTTTGAAAATACAATTTTGGATATTGTGATGCTAGCGGTATAAGCCAATTATTGAAAAAAATAATTTGTTTTGTCATGTCATATAAATGTTCCCATTTTTTAAAACTGAATATAAATTAGTCAATTAATTTTTCAATTACAGTTGACATTAAATATTATATTAGCTTCAGTTATATAGCATAGTGGATAGATACTTCTATAACTTACAAAATGACATGGTTCCATACATGGTTATTACAATATTATTGACTATATTTTTATGCAATATTTTGCTTCCCCATGATTGTTTTATAACTACCAATTTGTACTTCTTAATTTCTTCACATTTTTCTCCCATTCTTCCAAATCCCCCTCCCATCTGTTACTTTTTATCTTAATTTTTTATTTGTATTATTTTACTTAAATGGAGTCAGAAAATTGTATGTGTTTTAGGCCCAACAAAAATGTAACTGACACCATACCTACCACATTGAGGTCCTAATCTATATAGGTCATAACACAGGTTGTATTTAAAACACAACATACGTGACCTGTGGTGGCACAGTGGATAAAGGGTTGACCTGAAACACTGAGGTCACCAGTTCAAAACCCTGGGCTTACCTGGTCAAGGCACATACAGGAAGCAATTACAATGAGTTGATGCTTCCCAATTCTGTTCCCTCTTTCTCTCTCTCCTTCTCTTTCTCTTTCTCTCTCTCTCTCTTCTCTAAAAATCAATAAATGAAATCTAAAAAAATAAATAACACAACACATTTTAATATGTTGGGGCTTTGATGCCTCTCTATTATAAATATGCATGTAAACATAGAACTTGTAAATACTAGTATATTTTATCAAATAGATTATACGCCTGTGAAAAAGTTTCTCTTCGTTGAAAAGCATATGATTACATTGTACTTGGTTGTCAGTATTTTTTTGAAATTAATTAAGATTGGCTAATTAGAAGTCCAAATGAATGATATTAGTTTCATGGGCAAGGCAGATATTAGTGTAATGTTATCAAATTTGGTAAATTCTCTATCTAGTTTCTATTTTGCAGGATATTGTCATATGTATTTTATGTTATATGTAGCATTTTCCATGCAAGTATTTAGCTGCTTATTTTAAAATGTCTAAAATACATTAAGCAAATGCTTTTTAAAGTCCTTTGGTGGCTTTTACATCAAATGCTTACATTTTTCTTTCTTTTTTGAGAAAATTTTGCCACATATAAAATTAATATATCTAATTAATGGGGAGGGGACTGAATTGATGACATAGAGCTTTAACTATAAATGTAGAAATTTCTCTCTATTTGAACACCATAATACAATTATGCTCTTTAATCTTTAGGTCCAAGAAACTTTAGTTTCCTGAATGTGGCCTATGGTACAGCAACTGGAAAACAAACAAACAAAAACAAATAAAAAAAAACCAGAATAGAGCAGCAGGATGTTTAAGTAACGTTTGAAATAAAATGTATAGTTTCTTTTAAAAGGTATATACTAAAAAGACGCCTGACCAAGTGGTGGCACAGTGGATATAGTATCAACCTGGGATGCTAATGACCCAGATTTGAAACCCTGAAATTGCCAACTTGAGCATGGGTTCATCTGGCTTGAGCACAGGCTCACCAGCTTGAGTGCTGAGCCACAGGTTTGAGTTATAAGGTCATAGACATGATTCCATGACTGTTGGCTTGAAACCCAAAGTCACTGGTTTAAGCTAGAGGTCACTGGCTCAGCTGGAGCCTCCTATCAAGGCACATATGAGAAGCAATTAATGAACAACTGAAGTGTTACAACAGTGAATTGATGCTTGTTGTCTCTCTCTCTTCCCATCTGTCTTTTTCTCTTTCTCTCTCTCCCTAAAACTTAATAAAAACAAAAAAAAATAATAAAAAATATAAAAGCTGTATAATAAATATATAGCTTATATAATCTACAAAGCAGGACATTAAATGCTATTTATTGTCTCAAAAAATTTGTTTGTGACAGAGACAGAGAGAGGGACAAATAGGGACAGATAGACTGTAAGGGAGAGATGAGAAGTATCAATTCTTTGTTGTGGCACCTTAGTTGTTCATTGATTGCTTTCTCATATGTGCCTTGACCTGGGGGTTACAGCAGAGTGAGTAACCCCTTGCTCAATCTGGTGATCTTAATTGAGCTCAAGCTGGTGAACCTTGTTCAAACCAGATGAACCCGCACTGAAGCCAGTGATCTTAGTGTTTCAAACCTGGGTCTTCTGCATCCCAGTCCAACACTCTATCCATGGTGCCATCAACTGGTCAGGCTTGAAAATTTTTATTAAATGTTTCAACTAGGCAAGACCAATTTTAAGTGACATGATTTCTTTTGATTTAAGAACTTTTTTTCTTTTTACTAAGAAAGAATAAAAGACAAAGATGAAAGAAGGTCACATTCTTGCATCCAAAAAGAATGGGCAAGAACATGGTAAGGAGTACAGTTGGCAACAAAAGGAATGTCAGTGTACTCGAAGGAACAAAACTGTTCCTCATACTGATGAGGGAATCCTTTCATGAGCATGCTGATTGGAAAAAGTAATTTGAGGAAAGTTTCAGAATAAGGATGGATACTTGGGTACCTGTCTGGATGGGATTTGTCATACTTCTCATTATTTCGATGTGTATATTAAGTTCCTCTTGGTCTACTAAGATTATTTTTCCTTTCATTGTTAGATTGATTTCTGTGAAGAACATGACAAAATTTTCCACATATTTAGCATAATCATAGACTTTGATGATGATTTCTTGGCCATCACTTGAACTTTTTTTAGAAAACTTGTTTTGACAATAATTAATACTACCTCACAGCATGCTTGCTCACAAAGTTAAAAGACATTCATTTGCATTATCAAGACATAGTTTAAGAGAAATAAAAAAAGTATTCTAGAAAAATGTGCAGTATTTCTCTATAGAGGAAAATATTAGTTAATTGTAGTCACGTGACATGTTTTAAATGTAAATGTGTTAATTTCATCATTTCCCAAAAGCACTCATAAATCATTCAATCAAGAGAGGTGATCCTCATGTCTTGGAGGAGATTTCTTGGTATAATATTCTTTTTTTTATTTTTTACAAAGACAGGGAGAGTCAGAGAGAGGGATAGACAGGGACAGACAGACAGGAACGAGGAGAGATGAAAAGCATCAATCACCAGTTTTTCGTTGCAACATCTTAGTTGTTCATTGATTGATTTCTCATATCTGCCTTGACCATGGGGCTACAGCAGACTGAGTAACCCCTTGCTCGAGCCAGCGTGGATCCAAGCTGGTGAGCTTTGCTCAAACCAGATGAGCCTGCGCTCAAGCTGGCAACCTTGGGGTCTCGAACCTGGGTCCTCCGCATCCCAGTCCAATGCTCTATCCACTGTGCCACCTGGTCAGGCTTGGTATAATATTCTTATGTTATATAGTCTCCTTTATATCTGTGCCTTTATTCCATATTGTAGGGTGTTAAACTAAGGATAAAAGTTATAGAAAAACATTAGTAAAACTAAGAAATGTTAAAATAAACATATAAAACACTTTATCAAATGACTGTCATTACTGAAACTTAAGACAATTACCTTCAGAATCATGGACATTGTAATATCTAGAAGTCTTTTAAAACAAGAGAAAAATATAAAAGCTTTAATTTTTTCAACTCAACTGTCTCTTGTATGAATTAAAAAATATAATTTGTTTTTTTAATAATTTAAACTGATAGGAAGTGATGGTGTTAAACAACAAAAACAACTAGATAAACAAACAAAAAACTTTCACAGCCAAAGAAATTTTTTTGAAGCAAGAGTGAGAGAGAGAGAAAGAGAGAAAAGTCAGACAGGAAGAGACAGGAAGGGAGATAGAATGAGAAACATCAACTTGTAGTTGTGGACATTAGTTGTTTGTTGATTGCTTTTTCATATGTGCCTTGACTATTCTTCTGAGCCAGTGACCCCTTGCTCAAGATAGTGACCTTTGCTTCAAGCCGGTGACATTTGGGCTCAAACCAGCAACTCTGGGGTCATGGCTATGAACCCACACTTAGGCCAGTGACTCTGAGCTCAAGCTGGTGAGCCCATTCTGAAGCTGGAGACCTTGGGGTTTCAAATCTTGGTCTTCAGTATCGCAAGCCAATGTTTTATCCACTGTGCTACCACCTGGTCAGGCCCAAAATACTTTTCTTAAAAAATATGGTTTATTAGGCCATTGCTAATGAGAAAAAAAGTAGGTTGTGGGGCATGCCATCTTGTTACTGAACTCCATATTTAAGTCAGCCTGTCTGCATGCATTGGCCCAGAGAAATACAGGAGTAGGAGTTTGCAATTATAGAAAGGAGGTTTATTAGGGAATTGGTAAATTTGGAATGTTGGCAAACTTGTGTTCAAAAGACCCAACCACCCAATGGTATGTAGGTTACAGATTACATAGGGAAAAAAATCACAAAACATTATGAGTTAAGAGGTTGGGGTCATACTGGGAGCTGACTGGTTGGAGATGAGGTAAAGGTAAAAATCACTTTTTCAGGTCTTTTGGACATGACCTCAAGGTCTGTTCTGACATCCCTCTATCCGGTTTAAAGGAATAGTAGCTAAGAGTCATTTCCTTTTAGGGCTCAGGAGCTGAAACATAACTTAAATGAAGATTTTATATTTAGCCTGCAAGAGGTCCAGATCTTGTGACAATTAGGTCCCAGCAATTGCCTTCTGCCTGGGTCGGGATGGGGTTGTTGATTATCCAGGAGAAAGGTTAAGTCTATGAGGGGTACAGAGAGAGAGCGCCATGATTTCTAGAGCTAGAATTCAAAGTTAAATTTAATCAAAGTCATAAAAGGACCCTTAGTCTTAGTATGAACTACTAGCAACAGGGGTAGGCAGAAAAGACAAACATGTCCACTGTGCTGGAGGAGACGGGCTCTTTTATGAAAACAGTGTGGGGAAGAAAGATTGAAGTTGTTTTGAAAGAGTCTGTATTGCCTATAGATAAAGGGAGAGGGAGAAGATAAAGTGAGGCTAGTTCAGAGATAGGTACCGTGTCTGAGAAAGAAGTGTCCACTCCTATGGATTAGCTGGGGGCAACAGATTAGAGTGTTCATGTGTAAGCAAGAAGTAGAGGCTCCCAAGGAGAAGTGGCACCTGGTTATTCTCTCTTAGATGATCACAGAAATAGTTATCTGGAAGTTAATTCAAAATTCCAAAATACATTTAGGAATGCAAGCTGTCTTTTGCTGGTTTTGCCCTGCAGTTGTTAACCGATTAGCCTCCTCTTTTTCTTTTTCCCACCTTCTGGCTTGCTGTAATTTAACTTAGTTCATTTCAGAATTTTCTCATTGTCAATTGAATATGAACATGCATTATAAGTTAAAGACCCAAAATACAAACAAAGAAGATAAGGTACACTAATTGAATTTTAATTTATATAAGATTTTGAGAGTTGCTATTTTCTTATTATGTTAGCATGAATTTTTAAAATATAATGTGAACATCCCTGCATGTTCTAAATTAAATGGACCCGATCAAAGCATTAAACAAGTTTTTTCTTTTGTTTGTGGTTTTGTTTTTTGTTGTGTTTTTTTTTTTTTTTTAGTGCCTGAAGGTACATATTGTATCACTAGATACTGTTCTAAAATAATTTACATTCTCAGAAAAATCGGTATTTTCGTTTAACTAATCACCTAAAAAAATAGTTGCTTAAAGCAACAATAAAAATATATATTTATCATGTTTTTGTGATTAAAGGAATTCTGGAAGTTCTCAGCTAGCAGTTCTGGTACATGATCTCCAATACATTGTGGTCGGATGGTAGGTGGAGTTAAATATTTATATTAGGGAGATTCAGCAACTGAGAAATGTCTAGACATACCATTCTTTCTAAGTAATCTCACAGACTCTCTATTAAGTCTGTCTGAGTGGCCTGATTTGGACTTCCTAACAGCATGGCAGTAGTCAGACTGCTTCCATGGCAGTTTAAGATTCCATATGAGGATCTCAAGAGAACTGGATGAAATATGGATAGACTTTTGTTGCCTGGTTTCATAAGTCACATAGTGTCACTTCATTGGAGTCAGGGTAACAAGCCAGGATAGATTCAAGGGGAAGGATTATACACTCTACCCAGTGGTGGGATTTAAATATTTAACAACTGGTTCTCTGCCCTAATGACCATTTTAAGTATAAAAAATATATATACCAAAAGGTAGTTTATTATTCCATGTATTTAATACTTAAGAACAATAAAATAGGTACACAAAACTAGATTTTGTTATAAGAAAGTTTTAAAATATTAATAAAAATATTAAATAATACCTGAAAAAACAATAAAACTGTTATTAAGATATTTTCATATTGCTTCTTGATTGGCGTCCTCACTTGCAATTTTCATCACTTTTGTCTGAGCATCATTGGTTGTGTGATTTATCTTTATCCATTTTTCACTGTAGGAGTAGGATCCCATTCCTTTAGAGCAGGGGTCTCAAACTCGCGGCCCGCGGACCGCATGCGGCCCGCCGAACAATTTTGTGCGGCCCGCAGACTAATCCACGAAGTTCAAAATATTTTGGATAAAATTAAGTAAGCCTAGGGGCCTACTTGTATTTTTCATTTCTCTAACATCCTAGCTAGATATTAGCTTAGTTAACAGCAGTTGTGATGCGAACTACAGTTTCTGGTCGTTTTGTGACACTGAGTAAACTGCATGTACGATTGTGCTTGTTGTACTGATTTTTTTGTTTTCAACTGCAGTGAGAAAAGTGTTGCATAACAGTTGCCTTTTGTAGACCTAGTGCGGCCCGCCAAATGGCTGTGATCTTGCTCTGCGGCCCACATGCTGAGTTGAGTTTGAGACCCCTGCTTTAGAGGTAGGCTGATTAGACTAATCGTCATTGTGTTTGATATATTAGCAACAGGCGACTTCTCTGAACGTATTATGTTCATCTTTGAAAAACCCCTTTCAGCTTCTGCTGAACTTACAGCAATTGTTCTCACAACATTTTTAGCTCTTTGAACACTTTCAGGAATTGCACAGTTCTGGGAATTTTCCACAAAATTTTGGGCGTAATGCAAAGCTGAAACAAATAACAGCTTGTCACCCCCTGGTTGTTTGGCACTTTTTCTCTGTAAATTATATGTTTGTTTACTGAAGTAACAAACACAAGGGAATTGAAATGTAGAATTTCATCAGAATTATAATGAGTTTTATAAAATGAATAAATAAATATTACAAGCATAGTTCTGTCAAATTTTTTTCTTCTATGGGTGGAATTAACATTACTGTGAGCTCTTAGAGTATGCTATTGCACAGATGAACATTAAAAAAGAGTAAAGAATGTAAATTTCTGGTTTTCACAATGGGCGGCTGCCCAGGTGGCCATCTTAGGGAGAACTCTGATTACAAGTGCCATTTTAACAACCAGTTCACCGAACACAACAAAAAATTAGGTATTGGTTGTGCTGAACTGGTGCAAACTGGCTGAATCCCACCACTGACTCTACCCCTTAATAGGAAGAGCACCTAAGAGATTTATTATAAGAGGAACATGTGTGATGAAAGATTCTGACATGGCTCTCTGGAAAGCACAATTTGCCACAATTGATCATCATTACATAATTGTACTGAAGAGACCCTAATTATTAATTATTCAATTTAGTTCTCTTCCTAAATAAATAAAAACCTTTCCCTTAGGAAAATATTTTATTCTAAATGGAGACTTGTTGTATTATTATTTGAGCTAGATATTAATACATTATGATGGATAGGTGAATTAAACTAAACAAAAATAATCTAGACCACAGGGATAGATGGATGAATTTAAAAAATAAAGAAAAAAAAAGAATAATGGATTGAGATTTATAGGTTTTGATATACAAATTTTTGGAGTAACAACTATGTACTAAGTTGTATGCTAGAGACTAGGAGAATATAAATAAGAAAGAAACATTGTCCTTCCTTAATATAGTTTACTATCTTCTGGGATATTTAGGAACATAATTATAATTCAAGACAGAAAGAAATGTATGCTTTTTTTTGGTATGCTTTTAACATAGGTATGAATATAAGGAGAATTTTATTATTAGAATAGCTATAAATCAAGCTAATAAAAAAGAAAATATCTACCAGACGTTACTGTCATTGTGTGAGTGTTTTAGCACTCTTGACAACTTTGGTATTTCAAGTATGGAAATAGAATGATGAACATGCTTTATAAAAATACCTTGTGGTAATGATAGATGTGGGGCTCATAGTAATCTCAAAGGCACAGCGTATAATTCATGTACAATGAATTCAATGCAAATGAACTGATTGAAATTACCATAAGTTTCTCATCTTAGTACCATTTCACTTACAATTTTAACAATAGAATTATCTCAGTGGTGAAGATCCAGAGCCACAATGTTGAAATGATGTGCTAGGCCAAAGGATTTATCTTTCCTTTTATAGACAAATGAAGACTCATTTTGGACTTTTTTAACATTGAGGCAATTAATAGAGATAATTAAGAATGTGAATTTTAGAGGCAGACAGATTGATTATCTCTCTCTACCTTTTCGTGATTATATGATTCCCAAGTACTTAACTTAGCATCATTAATTCTCAATTTCCTCATTCCTAGAATTGAGATGATAATTTACTTTAAAAGAGTTATGGTAATTTTTCTATGAAAGGTAGCTCAACACTTATTAATATAGCTCCTAAAACTATTTTTCAAATGTAGTATACTATGAACACTTTCACACAGATATGAATTATATTTTATTACATTATGCTCTCAGACTGATTTTTCTGGAAATTTCTTTTAACATATTCTAATAAATTTAATGTTAGGATTTTAATGATTTATTTGGATAGTAAATAGTATTTTAATGAGGTAGTTCACGGTTAAGCCCAGCCCTACACAAAGACTGGCATGAATGATAGCTAAGTTTTAAATCACTTGCACTTGAGTTAAGTACAGAGGAACCAGCAAGTTAATTTGAAGAATACTCAGAAGGATGAACCTACTTTTATTATGATAAAAGTAAACATATGAACTTCCCTCGAGTAGCACTTCAGACCATGAATTATGAGGAAGGACCTGTGAGGTAGGTCATTGTCACTCAGAACTGTCAAATTAGTGTATTTTATACCTTCCAATGATAGTAAAACTGTGTAGGGACAAGGGCGTCATTACTAAAAAATCCATCCTGAAATCAAAATAGGAACATGTTTAGACCTTTGTTATCTATTTTTAATCCAATTTTGTATTGTAGTTTATGTCCTATAGCAGATCTGCCAATCTACTTTGTGGGGGAAGTAATCATAGTTGCTCACCATTAAAATTATACATTATATTATATGAACTTTACAGTACTAAAAGTGAATTATTTTGTCTTTTATTAAGAATGACCAAGGCCCTGGCTGGTTGGCTCAATGGCAGAATGTTGGCCTGGCGTGTGGAAGTTCTGGGTTCGGTTCCCAGACAGGGAACACAGGAGAAACACCCATCTACTTCTCCACCCTTCCCCCTCTCCTTTCTCTCTACCTCTCTCTTCTGCTTCTACAGCCAAGGCTCCATTGAAGCAAAGTTGGCCCAGGGCACTGAGGATGGCTCCATGGCCTCCCCCTCAGGTGTTAGAATGGCTCCCGCTGCAACAAAACAACAGCCAAGATGGACAGAGCATCCCCCACCCCTGGTGGGCATACTGGGTGGATCCCAGCTGGGCACATACGGGAGTTGGTCAGTCTGCCTCCTCACTTCTCAATTCAGAAAAATACAAAAAAAAAAAAAAAAGACTGACCAATAAATTGTTGAGTTGAAAACACATTTTCTTTTTCTACACACATAAACCAAAGGTCATAAAAAAATCTTATTTTCTCATTTCCTTTTGGAAAAACATTATTCCACAAGCATGGCTGCTGTTTAGACTCAGTAATTTATGTTACCCTTCTGTTTCTGTGAAATAGTTGTTTTCTGAACAACTAACAAAGTGCCTTAAAATGCTTCTAATTTAATGATTATATCTTTCTTCTTCACTCAGCATTTTGTAGAACCTCAAATGCTCCAGTATATTTCAGTTATACCCATTACCAGTTGTTCTGCATGTACTAAAGTCATGATCTATGAAAGAAACAAATCTGAGTTTAAATTATAGCTATTATATCCATTTACATAATTCTATATAAATATATATTAAATTTTTTTCATTATGTCATGCATTTCCTTGGGTACCAAGAATATAATGCTCAGGAATAGTCTATAGCCTCCAGTTCATGGAGAAGACACATAAACATTTCTTATGCAGTAATATATGTTAAGATAAAGATGAGTATTGGATTTATAAGTGCATGGGAGGGGCATTTGACTAAGAGTTGGATGATAAATAAACTGTCACACTGTTGACTTTAGCTGACATGTAGATGATTCAGTAGAGTAAAAAAATATTCAATGTCTACTTGGTGTGAAGATCAAAGGCAAAAAGGTATCCAAGGAATAGGAAGGGTCAAGTAGAAAGATTCAGAAGTAATAACATATTTAATGGGGGAATTGCAATAATATACTATCACTGATATATAGAATATGAAGAGAGCAACAGGAAGAGCTTTTTTTTCCTGTTGAAGAAAATGAGGGCCAATCAGGAAAGAGCTCTGATGTTATTAAAAGAATTCTGCCATTTCTTACATGCAAGGCATTGCAAAATTATTTAACTTTTTAAATGCAATTTTCTTTTCTCTAACAATAAAAATTATAATGACCATTAGTATGATTCAAGTGTTTGTGTCTCCCTAAAATCCAGATACTAAAGCCTTAATTCCCAGTCTGAGAGTATTTGGAGGTGGGGCTTTTGCAAAATAATTAGGTTGAAATGAGTTCATGAGTATAGATACTCCATGATGGAATTGGTACCCCTATACTTGGATGAGAGACCAGAACTCTTTTTCTCTCTTCATCATGTAAGGAAATAGCAAGAAGGTAGATGTCTTTAAATCAGGAGGAGGGCCTTAGCCAAAAACCTGACCAACTGGGACCCTGATCTCGGATTTCCAGTCTCTATTAATATGAAAAAAATAAATGTCTTTTTTGTTTATTTAAGCTACTCAGTCTATAATATTTTTATAGCATCCTAAACTGACTAAGATGACATTGAGAGATTATTGTGAAAATTAAAAATCATACACAAATACTTTGTTACAAGGTCTTACACATTATATGCACATGTTTAATTTCTTTATGTTGACATTCCCATATTATCTGAATCAAGTGAAACTATTATTTAAAAGTAAACTCAAATAAACAGATACTTGTCAGCCATCTGCTCTGTGATAGGATGCTGGAATACAGTAAAGGAAGACCTAGATCTTGATCTTCTTAAACTTATGGTCCAGAGGACAAGGTCAACACTGAACAACAAATATAGGAATAACTAATAAAATATACCATGTTATTGAGGCACATAAATTAGGCTTTAAGAAATGCTAGTTTAATTGTCCAGGAACTTGCAATATTTAAGTAAAATTTCAAGAATACAGACACAGAGGGCATAATATGTATATGAAGTGTAGGGTGGGGATTAAAATCCTTTCTTTACAGCTGAACTAATAGCATGTGAACAGGACATGGATCTTCAGTGACCATGTTATGCTTTATTAAGTAAATAACAGTCAGAGTTGCTGACATATAGATAGTCAAGAGGAGGGAGAAAAGAAAAGGTTTTCAGATATTTCAAAGAACATGAATGGTCTACATGGGGTGAGCTTAAATCAGACATTTGTGTCAGATGTCACTTTGATTGGGATATGCAGAAGAGATCGAAGGAAGGCAAAAATAGGAAAACCCAAGAATGGCTTAGGAAATTTTTGCTCTAGTCTTAAAGAGCAATGATAAGGGGCAGGGAGGATAGAGAATTAAGAATAAATTTGATATATGTCTAGGAGCTATAATTTGATATATGTCTAGGAGCACTGATGTTTATTTAATGGAAGCGAGGTAAGAGAGTATTAATAATAATGAGTGGCTCCCAGATTTTCAGCTCAAGCAACTGTACAGATGAGAGTATCTTTTGTGGAAAGGGAGAACACAGGACCACACGAACACTGCAGGGGATTGTGGAGATGTTGAAGGAATTTAAATTCTTTTCAATTTTTGATACATCCAAGTGGAGACATCTAGTAAGCAATATGAGAAAGGGGTTCTCCTCCAAAGGTAAAAACTTGGGCTGTATCTGCTTCACTGGCAGATTTATTCATTAGAGTAGACAAAAGCCTGTGGGAGAGATTTAGTACATTGAGAAGAATGCACAAGATTGAGTCTGGATGTTTTCAAAAAGTTTCTTTTGTTTTTTTGTTTGTTTGTTTTGTTTTTAAATTCAGTGTGAGGAGGGGAGGCAGAGACAGACTCCTGCATGCACCCTGACTGGGATCCACCTGGCAAGCACACTAGGGTGCAATTCTCTGCCCATCTGGGGCTGTTGCTCAATTGCTCCAACCGAGGTTCTCTTAGCACCTGAGGTGAAGGCCATGGAGCCATCCTCAGTGCCCCAGGCCAACTTACTCCAATTGTGCCATGGCTGCATGAGGGGTAGAGAGAGACACACACACACAGAGAAAAGAAAAAAGGGGAGATGTGGAGAACCAAATGGGTGCTTCTCCTGTGTGCCCTGACAGGGAATCAAACCCAGGACATCCACAGGCCAGGCTGATGCTCTACCACTGAGCCAACCACCCCAGGCTTCCAAAATTAGAATAAAGGTATATAGAAAGAAGTACCACTAAAGAAACAGGCACAGAAAAAAAAGAGTTTTCTGGAAAACAAAGAACATAGACTCTAGTAAGAGAGATTGTAAGATGTTCTGAGAAGTATTGAAAGGACAAAGAAAGAAAATACTGAAGATTAAGACATCTATGAGAAGTAAGATTTTTGATAGGTGGCAGACTTCACATAAATGCATTTGAGCAGTAAGTGAGCAGTAAGGACACTTTATTTTATTTTATTTTATTTAAAATAATTTTAATAGTTATATTTTATTGAGAAAATTAGCATGGTGACATTGATCAATAAGAGTACATAGGTTTAAAGTAAACATTTCTACAGCATTTGAACTGTTGATTATGTTGTATACCCATCACCCAAAGTCAAATAATTTTGTCACCTTATATTTGTCCTTTGCATCCTTCTCCTCATCCTCTCACCCAACCCCCTCCCCCGCATCCCCTTCCCCCTTGTAACCACCTCACTTTTATCTATATCCATGAGTCTCAGTTTTATATCCCACTATGTGTGAAATAATATAGTTCTTAGCTTTTTCTGATTTACTTATTTCACTCAGTATACTGTTTGCAAGGTCCATCCATGTTGTTGTAAATGTCACTATGTCATCATTTCTTATGGCTGAGTAGTGTTCCATGTATATATGTACCACATCTACTTTATCCAATCCTCTATTAAAGTACACTTTGCTTGTTTCCATGTCTTGGCAACTGTGAATAATGCTGCAATAAACATGGGGGTGCATGTGTTTTTATATACCAATGTTTTCAAGTTTTGGGGGTAGATACCCAGTAGAGCAATTGCTGGGTCATGTGATAGTTCTACTCTTAATTTTGTGAGGAACCACTATACTTTCTTCCACATGGTTGTACTAATATGCATTCCCACCAGCAGTGAATGAGGGTTCCATTTTTACCACAGCCTCTCCAATACTTATAATTACCTGAAGGACACTTCTTGAAAAGAGTTTGCTGTTTAATGGAGAGGAAGAAGAGAATGATAGCTGGAATCAACCAATAATTTTATTTTATTTTTTATGTATCTGTTTGTTGAGCTGGGATTGGGAGAGAATTTCAAGATCTGAGAAGAAACCTTATTCTTCTTGAATAGGTATAATTTTTTATGTTTGGGCATATGGTATGATAACATTTTATAACTGATGATCTCATAATATAAATACTTTTATTCTTTTTATTTTTTTATTTTTTACAGAGAGAGAGTGAGTCAGAGAGAGGGATAGACAGGGACAGACAGGAACGAAGAGAGATGAGAAGCATCAATCATTAGTTTTTAATTGTGCGTCGCAACACCTTAGTTGTTCATTGATTGCTTTCTCATATGTGCCTTGACCATGGGCGGGCCTTCAGCAGACCAAGTAGCCCCTTGCTGGAGCCAGCGACCTTGGGTTCAAGCTAGTGGGCTTTTGCTCAAACCAGATGAGCCCGCACTCAAGCTGGTGACCTCGGAGTCTCCAACCTGGGTCCTCCAAATCACAGTCCGATGCTTTATCCACTGCGCCATCACCTGGTCAGGCACTTTTATTCTTGTTAGTTACCTATTTTCCTTGATCAGCTAAGAATTATAAAGATGCCTTTAATCTTTGGAGAAAGATGCAGAGTTATGTTTTCTTAGCAATTTGAGGTTTATTTAAGAATGTTTTTTAAGTGTTACAAAAGATTGCAAGTAAAATGTTTAAAAATTGGAGAAAAAATCCTTCCCTGAACATGGTATTTAAAACTACCATTTTGTGAACAAGTGATTGCATTAATTTCTTTTCAACTCATATGACATTCAGGTTTAATTACTTTTTTCTGAAATAACTCTAAAAGCACCAATAAATTTTTAAATATAAATCTTGTCATTATCACCAAGTTATTACTGAATGCACTAATTTATAAAAATTGGCAACCTAGCAAATGTTAAAACAGAATTGAAGAGTTAAAGGAACTCAGAACTCAGTGTTCCATAAAATCAACTAAATCAAATACTCCATCAATGCTTGGACACCTGGACAATCTATATGCTTTTTTCTTCAAAAGTTTTTCTCAGGTAAAAAAAAAAAATACACACACACACACACATTGTTCTTGGGTATACAAAAGGGAAAATTTAAAAAATAATAATAACAATAGTGCTCTGAGATAAAGAATGAAAACCTGGGATTTATTATGCCTCAATATTGTACAAAGATCTGGTTACAGGGGATCCCAAAGGTGACAATGAAGAGAATCCAGAACTCTATTTATCATTGATATTGAAATACATATATATATTTCATTTATTTATGTGAAAATGATGTTAGAAAACAATGCCTAAAAAAAGTTCAGTTTTGTTTATGTTGCCAAGATTATGTTTCACTTATTGTTTATGTATAATTTTCATGTTGAGTAGTATTAATATATTTTAGAAACATTAAAAAAAGAGACAGAACATCTATAACAAAAATTTTATGTAAGTTAGTCTTCAAACTTGCAAATATTGATGCGTAATGGAGTACTTCTACTTTTATGTTAATATATAATAGATCCTCTCTGTTCTTTTATTTCTTAGTGACATATCCTATAAAGTTATAATCTTATTAAGAAGGGCCAGAATATTTTTTTTAATTTATTTTATTTTATTTATTCATTTTTAGAGAGGAGAGAGAGACAGAGAGGGAGAAAGAGGAGAAAGAGACAGAGAGAGAGAAGGGGGTAGGAGCTGGAAGCATCAACTCCCACATGTGCCTTGACCAGGCAAGCCCAGGGTTTCGAACCGGCAACCTCAGCATTTCCAGGTCGACGCTTTATCCACTGCGCCACCACAGGTCAGGCCAGAATATTTTTATATTACCATTAAGTTTGAAAAAATTGTTAAGATAGATCATCCACAACTTACTTTTTTTTTTTTTTTTTTTTTTAATAATTGGCCTGAATTTCCAAAGAGCATATCTGATTCAGAATTCAGTTAGGCTGCAAATTCAAATTCTAGTTGTATTTTCACAATTCTGTTAAATGGTCATTTCTGTTATCAGTACAAAAAGAAAATCAGCTCCCATGCATATCTTTTATTAAGACCCTTATTAATATAGGTAAGCAGAACATATTCACTTTCATCCTGCAGATTTACTCTTGATTTGCTTTCCTTTATGTTGTTTAACTTATTTTAGGGTGAAACCTAGAATAGAAAATGTTAAGGTAATTCCAAGAGATTTGGGTGCCAACAGAGTTAATAAAATTATATGAGTTTTGTGATATAATTTAATATATAAATTTAGATAAATTTTTTATCAGAAGGGGAAATTGTTTGATTATGCATTAATGAGCCTCTTCTAATAATGACAAATATGGATTAAATATTTTTAAAGAAATATATGAATTAGAAGTCTGTAAAATGTTATATCTAGAAATATACATAATGTCTATGTCTGGTAGATGAAAAACCAAACCATCAAAATAGTGATCCCAGAGGCACACACTTTTTAATAGAAATGTAGGATCCTGTATTAGTTACATGTCACACGTGGGATAAGGAAAGTGTTATATATATTATATATGGAAGCTGTGAAAATTGGTGGAATTGTTCTTGGGTATACAAAAGGGAAAATTAAAAAAATAATAATAACAATAGTGCTCTGAGATAAAGAATGAAAACCTGGGATTTATTATGCCTCAATATTGTACAAAGATCTGGTTATAGGAAATCCCAAAGGTGACAATGAAGAGAATACAGAACTCTGTTTATCATTGATTTTTGAAAACTGACCAGATGTTCCTGATTGCTTATTTTTGGGGAGAGCATTTTGGGACTATTTAAAAGCTCACATTGTTTGAGAAAGGTTCAATAAATCATTAATTTTTATTAGACAGTATATTAAGTATTTAATCAGATTGAAAATGAGAAATATCTGCTTCATTTCTCTTCCCCAAACTGTATTTTCAACTCTTATAATCACTAATGATAAGAATCAACATATTCTAACAGCAGATATAACTGATTTTAAAAAAATTATTATCCCAACTTGTTTATTCAAAGGAAGGAATCTAGCTTGAGCGAACTGCTAATATCATCAACTTCCTTGTCCACCACAATTTCTTCCTTTTTCTATGATTCAGTCTCACTTTTAAGACTGTGTGCTCTTTCGCATGCTTCTTTTGTTCACACTGCTTATGTACCATAGTGTTGCCAATCCTACATCTTTCCCATCTTTGTTAGCACTCAATATTGAGTGCATATATGTCCAGAACTCTTTCTTCAGATAGAATCACACTGGATTAGGAGGAGATGAGAGTGTTGAAAACAAAACGATAATACCGTATAAATATAGTGTTATAAACAAGGGACCAAATTCTCACTGTAATTTCATAGAAATATGTTTTCTCAGCTTATAATTTCTTATTGACTCTTTTGGTATTTTGCACAGTTTTAAGTGTAGCAGCATTTACATAAGGTCATTGTTTGCTTGGTTATTTCTTGTGAACTTCCTGGGAACTAATGATCACTGATTCTCTCAGGATTGCATAATAATCAGAGCAGGAACCTGTGCTGTTGATAGACTGGCTTTTATATTTTCACCAATAAATTTAATTAGAGCTCAATCTAGAAAGATGTCATTAAAAGAGAATGTTGATAAGGGCTTGATTAATATTTTAGCAACCTCTGACAATTCTAGAATCTAACAACTTGCCAAACACGCTAGAGGAAAAGACTCTGGTTCAATACATTTATAAAAATTAATTTATAAAAATTAGGGGATCAGGGAATGTGCAGATACTCCAGTATTTTCAACTTTTTATACAGTGTATTTTCACCAATGAAATAAAAGTTGGTTTTGCATATCATTTGCATAATCAAACAACTTTCTTTGACTTGTAATTTGCTTAGCTGATGTTCTTGTTTAGTAAAAAAGTCAAATGCTTTGTTTTTTTATAGCTTCATATTCATTTTGAAGTATCCCTTAATTTTTTTTTTTTTAAATTTTCTGAAGCTGGAAACGGGGAGGCAGTCAGACTCTGGCATGCGCCCGACCAGGACCCACCTGGCATGCCCACCAGGGGGCGATGCTCTGCCCATCCTGGGGGGGGGGTGCTCTGTCGTGACCAGAGGCACTCTAGTGCCTGGGGCAGAGGCCAAGGAGCCATCCCCAGCGTCCGGGCCATCTTTTTGCTCCAATGGAGCTTCGGCTGCAGGAGGGGAAGAGAGAGACAGAGAGGAAGGAGGGGGGGTGGAGAAGCAGATGGGCGCTTCTCCTGTGTGCCCTGGTCAGGAATCGAACCCGGGACTCCTGCACGCCAGGCCGACACTCTACCACTGCGCCAACTGGCCAGGGCCAGTATCCCTTAATTTTTGTTAGCAGTATATTTACAAATAATATTCACACCTAAACAATGTGCAAAGAATATTCTCTAGTGTAACATATTTATATAAGTTTCTATCATATAGATTAGAAAGAAAAATATTGTTTCTCAGGCTGTCAGTATAATTTTTAGTGCAGTTTGTTTTTTGTTTTGTTTTTTAATCAATTTATTTTTATAGAGTTAAATCAACATAAAAGGACATAATATAGTTAAAGGTATATGTGTCTTGGAAGGTATCCTTGCTTCTATGTTCTACATTTTCATTAACTGAAGAATTATTTTATCATATCACTTTTAGTCTAGAGTAGAACTTGACCTTGTTACAAAATATATGACACGGTATTTGGTTACTATGGAAATAATGAAGCTCTTTTAAAGGAAAGCTATAAAGCAGTTATACATTTATTCTCTCCAGAAGTATATGGATTTGAAGGAAGAATACACATTTTGGAGATCTGAATAATTGCCAAAAAATAAATCAACTGTCCATAGCCTTTAAGATGCAGGTGCTAGCAGTGACTCTAAAGGTAGAAGACAGAGCTAAAAGATGAGACTGCTTAGCTTATTAACTGGCTTGACAGAGAGCCAATGAACAAAATGTCTGCTTCCCTTCCACACTTGTTAGCTCGTTTCAGTCTGCTGAGCTCCAAAGTAACTTGGACTCTACATTTCTGTTTTGTTTGTTTCTTTTGATGGAGGCAACACTGTGCTCTCTGCTATGAATGAAAGGTAGTTTTCCATCAACACATTTATCTATGACTGCTTTTGGAGAAAAGTTAAGGAGCAGAAAAGGACAGAAAGACAGAATAAATTTTTTACAAACGTAGGGAAAAACTATGTCTTCCCAAAGTTTGCTCTTTGAAATGGGCTAAAATATTAGTGACTATAAAGTCAAAAAGGAACCCAGTATAATCAAAAAGTGAAGGACTTTGTCTCAGTTTTGTAAATCTCAGTGATTTATCTTACTTCATCTAAAAATTAGCCTGACCAGGCAGTGGTGCAGTGGATAGAGCGTCGGACTGGGCCTCAAAAAACCCAGGTTTGAAACCTGGAGCTCGTCAGCTTGAGCGCCGGCTCATCTGGTTTGAGCAAGGCTCACCTGCTTGAGTCCAAGGTCGCTGGCTTGAGCAAGGGGTCACTCGCTCTGCTATAGCCTCCCGGTCAAGGCACATATGAGAAATCAATCAATGAATAACCAAGGTGCCGCAACGAAGAGTAGATGCTTCTCATCTCTCTCCCTTCCTGTCTCTCTGTTCCTATCTGTCCCTCTCTCTGTCTCTCTCTCTCTCTGTCTCTCTCTCTCTCTCTCTCTCTCTCTGTCACACACACACACAAAATAAATTATATTTACACAAATGCATTTAATGTTGGGTGTGTTATAGAAAGTGCCAACAAATATTTACTGACAGTGGGACTCCTGACACTGGGACTCCTGAAAGATTTTAAGGTGTTTACAATTTAAATTTGTTATTTTACAATTATAAATAACTGAGACCATTTTAAATTTAGCAAATATAATGCTGAGGATTTTTATAAATCTCTCAATAGCAGTGATGAAGGTAATTTGTAAAACTCTTTTTTCCCGTATGTCCTAAAGTCTAATAATGATAAAAGTTTTAAATGACCAAAATGATTTTATCATTACCTATTGAATACCTTTATGTGTGACTTTAAATATATGTACATATATGCATATATACATGTATATATGTCTATACATATGTGCATATATCTGTAAGACCCGTGTTTAGTAATAAGCTTAGGCTTAAAATTATCTAAAAGAACATCTTGGTAATTTTCCCTCAGATTTACTATTAAAGGCAGGAAGACACCACAAAGCTGATTAAATTTTATTTTACATACTACTAAAAAGCATCCCTAAACCTTAGAAAATTATATAAAAGTACAATATATAGCAAGTACTACCTATCCTATAATATGTGGTCTTGAAGTACCTCTGTGTATGAAGCTTAAGGTATGTTATATTGAGATTCTTTTAAAGTTTTTGTTTTGGGAAATATTTTCCTAAACTATTCTAGTTTTAAATATTTCAACTAATTAAATATCATAGTGCTTCTATTTTATTGGAACTTATAATTTTTCTCTGATAAATTAATGTCTAATTTTACATATTAAAAAGTTTTATAAAGTTTCAGAAATATTAAAAATAAGCTTTGATTTCTCATAATCTTCAACCACTTTATTTTAACAAATTATTTTTGCATAAATATACATTGGTGTCTAGCTGAATATAGCAAATAAATTAAAAGTTAATATAGTATGGTAGGCAGAATTCTAAAGTGGCCCCATGATATCCACCACTTGCTATATTGTCCTACATTATGTTCTCTCCCTAAATGCGGAAGGAACCTGTAACTTGCTTATAACCAATAGCATATGACAAGGCTTGTGATTATGTAGGTTTCATCTTGCTAGTACACATGGATAGCTTCTCCTGCTGGCTTGAAGAATAAACCCACCATGATGCAAACTGTCCAAGAATGAGGGACATGTGGCAGAGCGAACAATGGGCAACCTCTAGCACCTTAAGGGAACCACCAACAAATAGTAAGCAGTCAAGCCAAGACCCGCAGTCATACAGCCGAAACCAAATGAAATTGGCTCAATAACCTGGGTGAGTTTATATAGAAATTCTTTCCTAGCTGAGCCTTCAGAAGATAACTCAGCCCAGCCAATACCTTGATTACAACCTTGTAGAACCTTAACCTGGGCCTGTGAACCATACAAAGTATGAGATAATAAAGATATATTGCTTTAAGCTTCTAATTTTGTCATAGTGTTTTATAGCAACATTAAGTACTAATACATCCAGAATATAAGAATTGGAATTGAGATAAGGTTGCATAATAATACATCTTTTCTACTTAATCCAATCAAACTATTTTGTAATATCTCAATTTTCTCTTTAGAAATATAGATTGCCCTGGCTGGCTAGCTAGCTTAGTTGGGTAGAGCATCATCCCGAAGCACAGAGAGAGGTTGCTGCTTTGATCCTCGGTCAGGGCCCGTACAGGAGCAGATCAATGTTCCTGTCTCTTTCCCTTTCTTTCCCTTCCTCTCTCTCTCATACAAATCATTACAATCAACATTTTTTAGAAAAAAATATTAATTATCCCTAAGACAAGTATGAAATAGTTAAAAAATAATCATGGCATTTAGGAAATGTACGTGGAGATAAAGATCTCATTCTAAATTTAGTATTTGTTAAGAATTAAGTTTTAAATAAATGGTGTAAACAGTTTAGCATCTTCTTTACATATTTTATACTTAGTTACATTGTACATGTACATATACAACTATATGTTTATGAAATTCATCATTCCCTTCAGCACTGTCATAGGACTACTGTATTATATCCCCAGATTGCTCTTTTAAAATAATAATCTCAGCACAGCTAAGTATGAAATGAAGATTATACTGTTCCTTATTTCTCAATCTCTCACTGTAAAACAAGCAATAGCTGGGTTAAAAAAAAAAGAAAATATTTGATGGAAAAAAAAATGTTAACTCTTAACTACTTGAACCTTGACAAAAAATGAGGGACCAAATCATAAATAAAGTTGTACACAATGTGGAATTATAACACACTTAATGGTGTGAGCACAGATGACTCCTCACCTCCCAGGTTCTTGGTTCAGGTTTTACTGTGTGATTGTACCCAACTGCTTTGAATCTCCACTATAAATGACCACTGAAAATAACAAACCTAGGTTGGCTTGATTCCAAGCAACTTAGTGAAACACTATAAATGGACAAGGCTATTTTGATAATACTACAGAAGATTTTTTTCATGAAAGCTTTAATGTGAGTTAAAAAAAAAAGTTCTCTACTTTACTTTGCAGTTCCTATTGACTCAAGGTCTCAGTTCTTATTTGATAAAGATAGAAAAAATCCTCTTATGTCTTACTTTCTCAAGGATATACATTTGAACATAATATATAACTTAGTATTGGTTTGTTTAATGTTAGTCAGATACTCTGAAATGCTCCCTAACAGCAGACTGGAATCTAAGGTGGTAAGAATTATTCTGTAAAGTTAATATGTTAATTATCCAGAGCTAGTGAATGGAGTAAGAAGCATTTTAAGTCTCCTTTATAACCACAGTATTTGCTATGCATTATAATATAATATAAACCTACTATTTGTAGGTATACCATAAACCTGCTGTTAGAACAAGTCAAGATTCCAAAAAATTAAATACAGAAAATAAAATTTCTATCTTTGGCCAGCTATTTTCTTTTTATTGTCAATTAAGTACCAGTGCACAGATGAACTGGCATGAATACAAAAGTTTATGGCAATCTGCAC
Source organism: Saccopteryx bilineata (assembly GCF_036850765.1). Classification (NCBI taxonomy): domain Eukaryota; kingdom Metazoa; phylum Chordata; class Mammalia; order Chiroptera; family Emballonuridae; genus Saccopteryx; species Saccopteryx bilineata. Next base: position 55,329,669 of record NC_089498.1, on the reverse strand, counting down.
AGCTGTATATAGGATGGAGCTGACGTTTGGAATACAGCTAGAACATTATGTGTCTCTGTTTTATCCCTCTGTAAAGTGTGTAAAATGCATGTTTATGAAAAATTCTCATAGGGCGCAAATACAATTAGTTTTATGAAATTTTACAATAACTCAAAATATGCATTTCATATAGATACAAATAGAACTATAAGAATTAAACATATTGAGATATTTATCCATGGGAGGAAGTAAGGAGTGAGAATAAGATATGCTAAAAAGGAATTTAAGAAGTAAAAATTTACTAGAGGAGACTTGAGTGGGGATGAGTTTGCTATGATCTCTCAGCAATGAAAATCACAAACTTATATTCACCATGATATTGCCAGTACACGTGTATGTATCCATTCTGGAATGCAGTTTTTTAGAGAGGGTAAATACCATTTTTCTTGAATTTAAAAATTTAACAATTTATTTTATTTTGCCACATTTTTTATAGATTTCATGATTAATACCTTAAAGACTGCATAAGTATTCTTAAAGTTATGTAATATAATTTATATATTCACTTTTTCATTTTGATTAACTTAATGTTTAATGATTCATTTTAACTGTATATATGACTTTTTTATTTTCTAAAATAGATGAAATACTAATCTTCAATGTTTAAATGTTTAAACTAAAGCTAATTTCACATATGTGTGATTGACTGCTATGCTTTAAAAAACACATCCTGCTGCCTGACCAAGCGGTGGCACAGACTGGGAAGCTGAGGACCCAGGTTTGAGACCCTGAGGTCGCCAGCTTGAGCGCAGGCTCATCTGGATTGTGCAAGGCTCACCAGCTTGAGCCCAAGGTCACTGGCTCAAGCAAAGGGTCACTTGGTCTGCTGTAGCCCCCGGTCAAGGCACATATGAGAAATCAATCAATGAACAACTAAGGAAACACAAAGAAGAATTGATGTTTCTCATTTCTCTCCCTTCCTGTCTGTCTGTCCCTATCTGTTCCTCTCTCTGATTCTCTGATTTGCCAATAAATAAATAAATAAATAAATAAAACACATTTTGCTTATCAGATTTGTGCTATGCAGTTTACATATCTCATATAAAAGACTGCTATACTGAAGGCAAGATATTTAGCCCATTTATAACTATGAGATTGAAAAAAAAAATCGTTGGCCTGACCGGGCAGTGGCGCAGTGGATAGAACGTTGGACTTGGATGCAGAGGACCCAGGTTCGAGACCCCAAGGTTGCTAGCTTGAGCGCAGGCTCATCTGGTTTGAGCAAAAAAAAGCTCACCAGCTTTGACCCAAGGTCACTGGCTCGAGCAAGGGGTTACTCGGTCTGCTGAAGGCCCACGGTCAAGGCACATATGAGAAAGCAATCAATGAACAACTAAGGTGTCACCACACACACACAAAAAAACTGATGATTGATGCTTCTCATCTCTCTCCATTCCTGTCTGTCTATCCTTGTCTGTCCCTCTCTCTGACTCTCTGTCCCTGAAAAAAAATAAAAAAATAAAAAAATAAATAAATCTTAAAAAAAAATCTTTGTACAGATGTGGCTATGGATGGCACAGCATTCACTGCCTTTGTAAGAAGAAAAAGTACCTCTTTCTCTGGATGGACACCATCACAAGTATTCACAAGGTGAGCACATTAGACTTTAGCCCCAATTGACTCCTCCCTAGCCACTTTTATCAGTACCTTGGCTAGAGGTAGTAAAGGAAAGCTCTGGAAGTTTACTGTCTCAAACCAGTATTCAAACCCAAGTCTCTAAATTTAAGGCCCTTCCTTCTCTTTCCCTTGTTTCTATGATAGAAGGATATCATATATGAGAAACATTTTTCAGTACCTCCTATATTTTTTATATGTACACAAAATATGCAAGATATCCTGCAAAAAAAAATGCTTCATACACACATTCTATTTAATCTTAATATAGAAATCTATCCTCTTTTACATATGAGGAAATTGAAGCTTAAAATGAAGCAACTTGTGAAAGTCAGCTGACTGGTAAATCACAGGATAGATTTTCCCATTTCCATGGTCAGCTCCAAAACACAAGTGATTAACCACGGTGATGTGTGGTATCACTGTGAGTCTCATGACCTGGAGCTGTGACCAGGGACCTCGCTGTACTATGGTGTACAGTGCAAGGACATAGATGTAGTTTCAGTTTCATACCTTAGTGCCACTCTAGATCCTTTGATTTAAAGTCTTCTCAGCAATCTGCAATTTAACAGTCACCTTGTGACCCTTAGGCAAATCAAAACTTAGAATACAGCATAACTTCTCACAGGAAACCCTTGCCTGAAATACAATAGGGACTTTCTCCTTCTTACATGATAAAAACTAAACACTAAAGCATTACATTACAAAGGTTTGCTTTATCTGCAACTTGACTCCATATATTGCTCTCTTATATTTGTACCTAACACTTAATCATACTATAAAGTATAATTCTAATACCTAAACTTACTGAATACAAACCATATTTCTTTTTCTATTATGGCCATTTGCAAAATATACCACCTTTAAATATCTTAATAAGCTTGTGGAGTAGGTATCATTACTATTCTAAAATCCAGATTAAAAATAATAGTTTCAGAGAGGTTAAGGAATTAGTTCAAGGTCATACAACTATTAGACTTCAGGCACTTGCATCCCAGTTCCTACACACTTGCATAAAATGCTAATACATCTCCTGAATTATAGACATAGTTATAGGAGCATGAGAAAGCATAATGTCTTTAGAGAATAGCAAGCTCTTTGGTAACAAAATTAAACAGCGTTCTCAATTCTCTGGGATTTTTGCTCACTGTAAATAAGGAGTTTGACTGAGATTTAAGTCAGGTTACTTGCCAGGTTACTAGGCAACTAAAAGAGTCTGAGTCAGAAAGTAAGGCCAAGTTCAACTCCTAACTCTTCACAGCTTTAGGATTCTCTGATATCTGCTCTTGACACAGCATGGTACCCCTCATTCATTTTGCTGGAATACCCACCCCCTTTTTTTTGTATTTTTCTGAAGTTGGAAACGGGGAGGCAGTCAGACAGACTCCCGCATGTGCCCGACCGGGATCCACCCGGCATGCCCACCGGGGGGCAATGCTCTGCCCATCTGAGGCATCGCCCTGTTGCAACCAGAGCCATTCTAGCCCCTGAGGCAGAGGCCACAGAGCCATCCTCAGCGCCCGGGCCAACTTTGCTCCAATGGAGCCTCGGCTGCGGGAGGGGAAGAGAGAGACAGAGAGGAAGGAGAGGGGGAGGGGTGGAGAATAGATGGGTGCTTCTCCTGTGTGCCCTGGCCGGGAATTGAACCCAGAACTCCTGCATGCCAGGCCGACGCTCTACCACTGAGCCAACCGGCCAGGGCCTGGAATACCCCCTTTTGAATAAAAATTATTATATTGCAATCCTGAAGTTCATCCTAAATCACAGTTAAATTATGAGGATATATTTATCTGAAGCAGCAGTAATATCTTGATTCTTTTTAAATTTTTCTAACAGTAACAATTACCTAAACAATAATGACTCTTATTTCCATATATATCTCTCACTCAGTCTGCATTTTCAGACTCTCTTGTTCTCTAATTTGAGAGCTGTGCCTGGTCTTCCTTTCCTGGTTTGTTGTTTCCAGCCCTTTAAAATCTGTCTGCTACATATTTGGTACACCATGAGCACCATCTTTTAAATATTACTAAGGAAAGATGGAGTCTGTTATTCTTTAATACAGAAGAGGCATTTTATAGTGTTTAAAATTATTTCAAAGTGCCCTGGATGGTTGACTCAGTGGATAGAGCACCAGCTGGGCTAATGGACATATTGGATTCAATTCCAGGTCAGGGCACACACTAGTTAGAGGTGACCATCTGTCTCTCTCCCCGCCCCCTCCCCTTCTCTTTCTCTTCCCCTCTCACAACCAGTGGCTCAATTGGTTCCAACTTTGTTGGGCACTGAGGATAGCCTGTTGGTCCTAGTCTCTCCCTAGGTGCTATGAATAGCTCTATTGATTTGATCATTGGTTTCAATCATTGGTGTCCAGATGAATCCCAGTTGGAGGTGCATGCAAGAGTCTGTCTCACTATCTTCCCTCCTCTCATTTAAAAATAATATTTCAAGGGCCAATTAGGCAAGCAAGGTATTGGAATTTTTGGCATGTACATTATCAATAGAATTATTCAATTCATTAAACATTTACTTTATATGTGGAAATCTTAGTTAGAAATTGTAAGGTATACAAAGATAAATTAAACAAATTCCATTCTCTATGAAACTTAAATTATTAGGTATGCTAATATACACTAAAATCATTGTGTCATTTATAAAAGTTTTATAATAATGAATGGCTAGCTCCCTTAGACCAGTATTTTTCATTTCTAGAAGTTATGCAAATGACAATCAGAATAGAATAAAAGCTATTTCCACAAATATAGTAAGATTAAAAACTACCTAAAAGTTACACAAATTATATGAATGCACATATAATGAAAAGCAATTAATAATGTTTATTTAAATATTTATATTCAAAAGAAATGTCCATGATATATTTTAAAAGAAAAAAAGGAGGTTAAAATGGGATGTTTACAGCAGAATTTAGTTGGTTTTTAAAATGTATAAGTGTGACAGGAAGAGAAAGGTAAGAGAGACTGAGAGAGATTTAAAGGTATCTACAGGCCTGACCTGTGGTGGCGCAGTGGATAAAGCGTCGACCTGGAAATGCTGAGGTCGCCAGTTCGAAACCCTGGGCTTGCCTGGTTAAGGCACATATGGGAGTTGATGCTTCTGGCTCCTCCCCCCTTCTCTCTCTCTGTCTCTCTCTCTCTCTCTCTCTCTCTCTCTCTCCTCTAAAAAAAAAAAGAATAAATAAATAAATAAATGAATAAAGGTATCTACAGAACTATACACTATATATATATATATATTTTTTTTCTTCAGTGAGATGCGGGGAGGCAGAGAGACAGACTCCTGCATGTGCCCCAACTTGGATCCACCTGGCAAGCCCCCTATGGGGCGATGCTCTGCCCATCTGGGCCATTGCTCTGTTGCTCAGTAACTGAGCTGTTATAGCACCTGAGGCAAGGCTATTGAACCATCTTTAATGCTTGGGGCCAATTTGCTCCAACCGGGCCATGGCTGCAGGAGGAGTAGAGGGAAATCAACAGAGAGAAAGAAGAGGGGGAGGGGTGAATAAGTAGATTGTCACTTCTTCTGTGTGGACTGAAAATCTAACCCAGGATGTGCACATACCGGCTGATGCTCTACTGCTGAGCCAATCAGCCAGGGCCAAATCAACATATTTTTAACAGAAGTTATCTCAGGGCACTGGGTTTTTCAGCTGTCTTTTGCTTATTTTGTTTTTAAATTGCTTTCCTAAAATTTACTTACATTTATCCTATAGTCCATAGGGCATTTTTTGTATTCTATTTAATATAATTTTTCAAAAATCTAAATATGGTGATATTTAAAAAATCAGCTATTTTCATTCATAATTAATTATATAATTTTTCATATGAGGTGAGAAAGAGATGAATTTCTCTGTATTCCAGCTATCTTTCTAATGTGTCATCGAAGTTATAATTGAATATCACAAGGATGTTGTCATTAATGAAAATTATATTTAGTATTCTTATTGTTACCAGAACATCTTTATGATACTGAGGAGCCACTGAGCCACTTCACCCGCAGGTGTTGTAAAGTACCAAAGGCTACAGAATTAATATTAATATTTTGGGAGGCTTGGAGAACATGTTATTAATTTGGGTTAAGGTGTGCAGAGAAATTGTGAGAATAGTCTTTGTACTGTGTGATTGGCATAGTCAGGATGGCCCTTGGCATTGTATTGTAAATGCAAAGGGGAGGAAAACATGGATCCCCAGACATTCTACCACACCTGTGGGGAAAGGGGTGAATGGCCAGCCAGGTGCAGGGAGAGAAAAGCCAAAAATAAACCTTTTCTTATAACTATGAGCCATTTGCGGGCATTTGTCCCACAGAAACTACCTCTCCTATGTAAATGCGTGTAGTTAACACGTGTGACTCTGGACAGAGAGATAGCAGATGAACACTAGATAATATAGGAATACCTTTTAATATGTAAAAGATATCTTTCTGCCATTGTGTTGACTTGTAAATTTTGTTTTCTCCAAAAGGATGTATGGCTTGCAAATTGAACATGGTCCTATCATGTTAAAGGACATATGACTATAACCAATAGTGGTAAAGGGCTCCTAATTACAATTTTTGCTTCTGTACTTCCCACTTACAAAACTATAAAAACCAAGTAGAACAAAGGGCCAGCGCGCTCTCCTTCAGATTTCTGTCGGAGTTGCTGCCGCTTGGCCAAGCTAGACAATAAAGCTTTGATGTGTAACCGACAGACCTTGTTCATGTCTTCAATGTTTCAGGTCCCTCCGGATTAGGCTTAACAATACCAGCTGCTTTATTTAACCAATGATGTCAATGTAAACATGTATTGTGGGGATTTTGTCTGGGTGCTCTTCACCTTTTCATTTGAAAGCAACCTCAGGATATTTGCTCTGTCACAAGCACTACTATTATACATTCTGAAACTGTTTTCATTTTTAGATTCTTTTTTCTCACAGGCTCAGATGAACGTGTGGGCAAAATTTGATATGAACTTGAATGAATCTTAGGCATAGGAGAGTCCTTAAGAAATGTGTACCTGATCTAGACAGCAGATTGCCTTCTTCTTCTTTTTTTTTTTTTTTACCAGTTTATATGTTCATTTTGAGAACATTATTGTAAGGATCTTATATATCACAATATTTAAGAAATATGCTTTAACTTTTGTTATAGTATGTTTTTCCACAATGCCCTGAGTCACATGTACCTATAAAAACCTTAGAAAGTCTATTTTTTAAACTCCCATAGAATGTATGAAGTTTCCTTATGCCCAAAAGATGTGGGGATAGGTAGTGCTTCATATAAGAGGGTAGTTTGAGAGGGAGAGTGAAAGGAAGAGAGAGAGAGAGAGAGAGAGAGAGAAAGAGAGAGAGAGAGTAATGAAAGAAGCTTAAGAGATTATTTTGACTTGCCAATAATACTGTCATTGGATGTAAGCTGCTAAACTTCTTAGTACTGATGAAGTAAAACAGTAAACTCCCCCACACAAAAAAGAGCAGAGGATCGCCAGACAGGCTGACAAGACACTACTAACAAAGCAGCCAACGCCAGTGATCAGTGGGGCATTAATTTGTCTTTTGGGCCGTAGCACCTGCTACTTAATTGGTGCAAAGAGCTCACCAGTCACTGTATGATTTAGCAAACTCAGCTCTCTCCCTTATGTGCTGTGAGAAGCAGGACAGCTAATTGCTGTGGCTTCAGTGCCAGTGAATCTACATGCTGAACTAATAACGACAGATAGAGGGCAGGCAGAATCCTGCTTAGTTAGTTGCTTGTGATCACGAAGGCAGTTGGCATACATTTCAAAACTGGGAGAAAGAAAGAGAGTATGCCTTCTGGCTTAGTACATTAAGGTGTTTTTTATTTCCTCTTTAACATTTTCTTCGTAATACCAGACTGGATAATAATGCCTCACAGAATCAAGAAGTGTTACGTGTGAGTGAATTGTCTTGGACCTAGATTATGGACACTGGTTATTTTGAAAGGGATGTGCAGGAGGCAGCCTTGGGAAGAAAACTTCCTGCATAATTTGACATCGGCTAAAGATGAAACTTTAAACCAGCAAGTAAGTTCTCTTTTTTTTACTCCCCCCTCCCTTTTCTTAATCCTTTAAATTTAAGGCAGCAGTGAAGTACAGAGAAAGTTAAGAACTTGTTTCAGAGTAGTGGGTCTCTGTCATGATATCACTTTCTGTCATGCTCATTCAAAGAATGGAGTAGTCATGATGTACAAGTAATTATCTTCTGGAAGAACAAACATAACTATCTGTCCTCTCAGTTTTCCTAATTATTGTGTGGTGTTGTAATTTTGTTGAGATGTCAATGTAATATTTATACACATGCTTTTAAATAATAACTGGTTTTCATTTTCTTTAAAATGCCACTTCTCAAGCATTTCCTTTACTTTTCTCTCTCTGACAAAATATAGTAAAAATGGACAAAAGCTGCAGCATGCCGTTTGTTTTTTGTGTGTGCATATATGTGTGTGTGATGGCTTGTGTGTGGTGGTTGCGGGAGGTACGGTTAGTGGGTACGTTGAAGTGGCTAACTCTGCCTCCCAATTAACAGCATTCTTTTATGTTTTGTTACAATTTATTTAGAGTACTGTGATCTTTTCACTGCAGATGTTATAGTGTGTTAGAATACCTGCTCCTTTATGAAAGGATCTGGGAATATTTAGAATTCTAATCCAGATGGGCTTTATCTTTATAATACAGAATTAATACTACATAGTGCTAACAACGTCCCCACTTTGTGGTGTGGCCTTTACTTTAAAAACATACTTTGATAGCTATAGGGAGGGAAGGTCCTATGTAAGAAGTCTCAGGCCCAGTCTGCTGGTACTCAATGTGTATCTCTCATATGCACAGGTGGTCATCGATTTGATGGAGTTGTAGCATGTATACGGACAGCCATTGTTAACTAGAGTATAAAATGACGGCCTCATGTAAGGTTAACTCCAAGTCCTTACTCACTGGCTTTCACAAATAGAGCTATTGTCAAATGTAGTAACCAAATACTTAAGGGTTATTGTCTTGCTTAACAACGGAGAAGCAAATAATTTGTAAAAGAAGCATATCTGAAGCATAGAATGTTTCCTGTTGTTTTCACAGCAAGTTTAAATCTTTTTGTGTATGATCATGTGAAATTTTTTTTTACTACCAATTAACTCTTTTATAAGTTTCTTTAGTTTTATTTAGTGTGGCTAAGTGTGAGTCATTGCACTTATCTGTACATGTGAGTCTTCAAATTTCAGCAACTTGATTCCCTTGATTGTGGACTCGTTCTCCTATGAAATAAAAAGGGCACCTCATTGCGCTGAGTGGGGACATTCTCACCCCTCAGCTATTGCAATAATAGACTGAGCAGGGAATGTGAATCCCCTCACTTTGCCACAAAAATGACCCTTAAGCATTAACCATTTATGAACCTGAATTGATCAGGGTGTATGCTATCTTACTGTTAGCTACTTGCCTGGAATATTTTGGAGCAAAGTTTTCTGTGCTCTTTATAAAGAGGTTTAAATAAAATCTTTCATTTTCTAAGAGATATTTTGGAATAATATGTCCATTAACACTATTACTTAATGGGTTTAGTGAGTGTCTGAACTATAAAAGTAGTTCTAAAAAACACGAATAATTATATTCTAAGAAGAAAAGAACTTAGAGTTCAAATAAAATGTTTATTACAAACTTTCTTAGTCTTTCCACATTTAAATTTTGCATATTATATATTCTGTGCTCTTCTTACCTAACTTCATAGACAGAGGAGATTTAAACTGAGGTCATTTGCAAAAATTCTTCAGTATTTAGGTAAACAGCCAAAGTTTGAAGTTAAATACAAAAGATAATTATTATTTCCTTTGTCAAAGAAAATAATTATTTTTCTTTGATCACAGAATGTGTGCCAAGCAAATATACGTTGAACAAGTAATTATACCTTCCTATAATCATTTGATCATGAAGGCTTTTATCTTTTGAATAAATAATAAGTCTTTACAATAAAAGTAAAAAGTAGAACCAAAATAATAATGATAGTACAATAACACTCTAAATGTGAAAACTTTTTAATAGTAGACGAACATACTTCCCTTTGTTATAAATGTGAAGGTATAACTTCAGACAATAAGAACTGTTGTTTATATTTACATGATATAAACTCATACAAAACTTCTCTCATTAACCAGCTGTTATCTCAATTTTGTCACTAGCACAAAAGTCAGTGTATACATTTGCATTTCATTATAGCCTTAAGAGTGGGGATAAATATATGGTTTTAAGTTTTACTAAGGATTTAAACCGATGAGTAAATATAAGTTGTCAGAAATAATCATCTCAACCAAGAAAGTGTTTCTAAATTGACTGAGCATGTTTATAACCTAAAAATTTAATGTTGCTTGGGATTCTATGTTAAGAGTAGGTTTTTGTAACAAGTCATTCTTTTTTCTTTTCCACTATTTTAAAAAGAGTTGTTCTTACTTTTGACATCACAAGTGTTTATGAACTATTTTGTCATCCTATTTCTTTTGCACACATGTAGAAGACTATACAATTATTATATTTAAAAAATAGTTTTAATAGACAGGGGTGACATTCCAACATGATTTTTGTTACTCTTGACTAAATCTTTGTTTGGATATAGATATGTTTGTTTTGTAATGGGATATTTTTTATTACTTTATAATATAGTACACTGTAGATTCAAAAGTACTGATGATCATATATGGGGCTTCATACATTAGTTTTTATACTCAACTATCACTGGGTTGTGTGAGGAGATATTGAAAAGAACTATGGGAATTCATTAGTTTTCATAGTCAATTTTGAATGAAAAAAGAAATACTATGAGCAATTTATGATAAGATTAAATTCTCTTGGTAGTCAAAGATTCAGAGACTGAAGTAATGTGTAACTTTCTTTGTTTTAGATTTTATTGATTTTATTTATTTATTTTTAGAGACAGATGAAATGGAGAGGGAGAAGGGGGGGGAGGAACAGGAAGCATCACCTCCCATATGTGCCTTGACCAGGCAAGCCCAAGGTTTCAACATGGAAACCTCAGCATTCTAGGTTTATCCACTGCATCACCCCAGGTCAGGCTGTAACTTTTATTTAACTTGAATACTAGAGCCACTTAGATTGAAATAGTGATAGGACCTGCAACTATACACAGAAATTCCAAATTCAAACATTTCTTTCTTTCACATTAGAATGATGAGGGTAAAGAGGAAATTTTGAATGTATGAACAGTATGACCTTGAAGTAAAATCACCACCTGTAATGTAGAAACCAAAGTGGCATATTTAGAGGTTTATGAAGATGAGTATGACTTGATCTCAGAGTGCAAATAAGTCACACACTAATGAGTAAGATACACACATACACATGCAGACAACACAAAATTTATTCATTGGAGTATGGAGCATCTGGAATTCAGATTCTTGTATAGACAACAATAATTTTTCTTGAAAGCTTTAGCACATTCCTTAAGACTTTTTCCTTGTTGCCTACATCTATAAAACTTCCTATCAGAGTTTCTGTAAGAATCAGCCAAGATAATGAATAAGAACCCTATAAATTGCTAAATAATCTAATGCACAAATAATCATTCTAATATTATAGCAATTCTCAAGATGACTTTTGTGTGTGTTTTTATCAACAAACATTAAGAGCAACAAAATCATTTCTATGATTTTGTTTCTACCTAAACACAGTAATGGACAAATTTTCTTTCATTTCACAAGCTGTTTAAAGGCTGCACTCAACCTTAAATATCAGATCATGACTATTGAAGCTATAAATGTGAAAGGCAAAAGCAATCATTACTTCAAGAATCTAAAGACTAGAAAGCACTTCTTCCCTTGGACCTGGTAAATGGAAAAATTCAAAGCTTGTTTATTGTGTTTCTTGATGGATAAGAAATTGACAGGAGGTATAACTTTTTACGGCTTTTAGAGTGTAAACATTCTCAGGCCATGGCAGATGTGTAGTTCCCATTACTTTGAAAAGTCATTCATTCTAATGCTTAGTGAAAGAGTGGGTTTCAGACAGAATTAAGGTCTGTTTCCTGAACGGGGGAAGACAGCAGTGTGTGCGATGAAGTGCATCATTCAAACGGGAGTCCAGCTAATGAATGCTCTCCCTGTTGTTTTCATGAAGGTGTCAGAATGAGCCTTTTCTGATTCTGCATCACTGAATCCTTATGAATATGCAAATAGTTTATCCAAGGACAGTGACTTTCCTTTTTGCTTTATCATTTAACTGGAACTTCAACTTCACAGCACACCACTGGAATTGAGAGAAGATTTATTAAAACTGGATGAGCAGTTGTTAATTCTTTAGAACCTTAAGTCAATGTCTGAGAGACAGAGACACAGGAAAGTGACAGAGACACTCACAGAGATACACAAAGAGAGACAGATATAATCACATGAAGAATAAGAGAAACAGAGAGACTCACAAAAAGAAGAAATAAAGTTAGGGACAGAGTGAAAGATATAAAAAGCAGAATGGAGGCAGAAAGAGAAGAAACTGAGATACATACACAAAGAATAGAAAGAGGGAGGGAAAGAGAGAGAAGGAGACAAGGCAGAGAGTCAGACAAAGAAATGGACAGAAAGAAATAACTGTCAGAAAGACAAATGGTTGAAAAAGAAAAAAAAAGATATAGATAGGAAAAGGGAAATAGAGATAAAAAGACTGAAGACAGAGACAGAGAGATTAAGAGAGACATATGACTATAGACAGCAAGAAAGTGAATCAGGTCAAAGGCTGAGGAGACTGCCTGTAATCCAGACAAGGAAAAATGAGGCGGAGGAGTGTGTGAGAAAAGATGGGGAGAGAGCACAGGGAACTGGACTTCAGTTCTGCTCTAGCTCCTTGCTAGTGATGAGCTTGTTATCCAACCTCTCAGCCCCAGTTTTTGTTCATAATGATGTAACAAAGGATTAATTCACATATATAAAGCACCCTAGCACAGGACCAGGAACCAGAGGTCTCAGTAAGTAGGGACTGATATAAATCATCATCATTATCTTCATCAACATTCAGGTTGGATTTAAGCAGTAGTCGCTTCAGAGCCAGAGCACAAGTCAAATCCTTGTCTCACCTCTCATTCTGCATGGAATACAGTAAATACTTTTACATTCACAGGCTACAGTTGCTTTAGCTATGAAACTTAGGCATTATTTTCTTTCACATAGCCATATTCTAGGAATTAAATCAAAGAATATATTTCATTTGGGGCTTTGCACAATATATATTAATAGTTCCAAAATTCACTCAGTGTCTAGAATTTAGTTAGTGCTCCATAAATATTTTTAAAAAATGAATGCATATTTGCTCTGAATATTAGTTTCTATCTGCTCTGAAGAGAATGGTGGTATTGATTTGCGGTTTGCTTTAATGGACATCTTGGTGCTATCCTATCCAGCCTATTTTCTTAAAGACAGTTAAAGTAATAGTTGTGATCAGGAAAATTTGTCTTGTCCTGGTTGTGACTTTTATTAATTAATTAATCAATTATTTAATTAATTAATGTACTTACTTCACAGGGCCTATTTGTACTAGAGCACAAGGAGAAATTAGAGCAATTAAGTTAGAAAAGGGCACGCAACTGAGATGTGAGAAAATGATTTTGGAAAAGTGAGATAAACATGGGCTGAATTTTCTGAATTTGAAGGAGATCATACAGGACCATATAAAAGAATATGTATGGTTTATAAGTGAAAATGAACATTATAAAAGACTATGATTATTCACAGTTATAAAGTAGATTATAAGAAAGTAAAGCACTTTGACAAAAAGAATTGGTGTCCAAGATTTCAATTTTAAGCTTGTTTTCTTTTATTTTATTAATGCTTAAATTTTTAAATACTGATCTCTCTTCACTAAATATATTCCTTTTACATCAGTATTTTTAGAGTAAAGCGCTCTAATAATGTACGCAAGTGTTTGACGTGCTTTTTTTCTTCTATCGTTGATGTGTTGTTAAATGTTTGATAAATGAATAAAAGAAGACTAAATATTGACCATATACTGTGTGCCAGTAACTCTTCATGGTACTTTTAAATATGGGAGTCAGTTAACCTGTGTAAAGTAGATGATGTAGAACAGATTTTCTCTACCCGGTTAATTTTATTTCTAAATATCTCTGCAAGAGTTTCTTCATCTAACAGGTGTTGATAGTCTGTTAAACAACCTTACTTTTTATCCAGTGCTATAAGCATGGAATAAAATAATCTGTTTTGGAACATTAGCTATTGTTACATAAATTTGCTAATATTTTACAGAAGATGACAGCAAAAATTTTAAGCATCTTTAAAGGTATATTGAGAAATTTTCACTCAGGACATACTGAGTTCTATACAGAACATATGTATTTTGGGGGGTTCATATATCAAGGTTAAGAATGGAATAAAATTCAACAGAGCTTAGATAATAAGGCTTCACTTTAATATGGTTGCAAATAAGTTTTTTCCAATGATGGAAATATCAGTGGAAGATGTGTGAATAAGAAAATGCTAACAAAGAACATTTCTAGTGTTTATGTGTCACTAATGGCAGTGCTCTGAAATGCTCTTTTGCAGTCTTCTGGGTATGTGCATGGTTTTTCACAGGTGCATTTTACTGTTGTGTATTTAAACAGAGGTGACCTTTTGTTCGATACCCCAAAATCTAAGGAATCTGTGAAAATGTCTTCAGAAAACACTAATCTTTAAACTCTGGGGCAAGGGAAGGTTTAGGGTAAGATTGTTCAGTGCTTGGGGAGGGAGTCCTGGTAATTAAACCAATACCCTTGTTTAAGGTATCTCAACTAACATCATGGCACACTCCTGCTTCTCAGGGTAGGTAATTTGATATACTAAGCTTCACATATATTCTGCAGAGTGGATAGGCTCTTTCATACTATCATTCCTCTCACTTTTGTCATTTGCTCTGTCATTGTCTATAACCAACTAAATAAGTCTACTGGTCTTCTACTTTCAAATAACCACAAACTTGTGGAAATCACACATTTTATTTTGCCACTACTTTGGCCTTGTGGTTTAATATTTCCTTTACTTCCTATACTGAGCTGAGTTTCTGGAATATAAAAGCTAAGCACTTTGACCATCCTACATCTTAATGTCACAAATTTTCATTTCAAAATAAAGAAAAATAGTTTTGGGAATAATAGGTTTGTAAAAGAGTTGTATTTAAACATGTACTACAAATGAAAATGTTCATTAAATATTTTCTTGATGACAAGTTAACAGATATATAACAATTGCTCTCTGTAAAGTGGTGATTATAAATTATTGCCTCTTGGAAAGATTTAGTTTTTAACTTATAAATATATATTAGTTCCTTGTCACTGAATTATATTTGAATTGTGCAAGTCACCTCAAGCCTTTCTCTTTTGCTCAAAACACACACACACACACACACACACACACACACACACACACACACACACACACCAGCCAGGCTTACTATCACACTTATTTCTGTTGCAGTGCAATTTACTGTTGAAAATGGATGTTGAAGACATAACAGGAGGAAGGACTAAGCTGTTGCATAGCTCATTGGGACATTCTCTCTCCTTCAGTTTTTTAGCAAGTCCAAGGGGGGAATTTAACAAGGAACAAAATAGAAATAAGATTTCTGGATAAAGTACTGCACATATACAAAGAGTATATCATACATAGGGTGTTTTGTTTTGTTTTGTTTTGTTTTCAGGAGCTAGAATACCAAAGATAGTCTTGGAAATGTTATAAAATATCCTTGTTTTCAACCGGGCCAGTTAGCTGGATTGGTTAGAAAACACTGTCCCAATACACCAAGGTTTTGAGTTCGATCCTTGGACAGGGCACATATAGGAACAGATAGATGTTCTGTCTCTTGCTCTCTCTTCCTTCCTCTTTCTAATGTTAATATATAATATTAAAAATGAAATAAAGTGAAATATATTGGTTGTCAAATCAATTTTAGGTTATGAAAATTTTAAAGCCACCCACTATGTTAGAGGTGCTTTATTTTAATCTTATTTTTATTAATTTTAATGCAGTGACATTGATAAATCAGGGTACATATGTTCCAAGAAAACATCTCCAGATTATTTTGACATTTGATTATGTTGCATACCCCTCACCCAAAGTCAAATTGTCTTCCATCACCTTCTATCTGGTTTTCTTTGTGCCCCTCCCCTCCCCCCACTCCCCCCTCTTCTTCCTTGCTCCCTCCCCACCTCCCCATCCCACCCCCTGTTATCATTACATTCTTGTCCATGTCTCTGAGTCTCCTTTTTATGTCCCATCTATGCATGGGTTCATATAGTTCTTAGTTTTTTCGGATTTACTTATTTCACTGAGTATAATGTTATCAAGGTCCATCTATGTTATTGTAAATGATCCGATGTCATCATTTCTTATGGCTGAATAGTATTCTGTAGTATATATGTACCAAAGCTTTTTAATCCACTAGTCCTCTGATGGACACTGGGCTGTTTCCAGATCTTCGCTATTGTGAACAATCCTTCCACAAACATGGGGGTGCATTTCTCCTTCTGGAACAGTTCTATGGTGTTCTTGGGGTATATTCCTAAAAGTGGGATAGCTGGGTCAAAAGGCAGTTCGATTTTCAATTTTTTGAGGAATCTCCATACTGTTTTACACAGAGGCTGCACCAGTCTGCATCCCCACCAGCAGTGCAGGAGGGTTCCCTTTTCTCCACATCCTCGCCAGCACTTATTCTGTGTTGTTTTGTTGATGAGCACCATTCTGACTGGTGTGAGGTGATATCTCATTGTGGTTTTAATTTGCATTTCTCTAATGATTAGTGATGTTGAGCATTTTTTCATATACCTATTGGCCATCTGTGTGTCCTCTTTGGAGAAGTGTCATTTCTTTTGCCCATTTTTTGATTGGATTGTTTGTCTTCCTGGTGTTGAGTTTTACAAGTTCTTTATAAATTTTAGTTATTAATCCCTTATCAGACGTACTGTCAAATATGTTCTCCCATGGTGTAGTTTATCTTTTTATTCTGTTTTTATTGTCTTTGGCTGTGCAAAAGCTTTTTAGTTTGATACAGTCCCATTTGTTTATCCTGTCTTTTATTTCACTTGCCCGTGGAGATAAATCAGCAAATATATGGCTGTGAGAGATGTTGTAGAGCTTACTGCCTATGTTTTTTTCTAAGATGCTTATTGTATCATGGATTACATTTAAGTCTTTTATACATTTTGAGTTTATTTTTGTGAATGGTGTAAGTTAGTGGTCTAGTTTCATTTTTTTGCAGGTTTCTGTCCAATTTTCCCAACACCATTTATTAAAGAGGCTGTCTTTACTCCATTGTATGCCCTTACCTCCTTTGTCAAATATCAGTTGTCCATAGAGCTGTAGGTTTATTTCTGGGTTCTCTGTTCTGTTCCATTGATCTATATGCCTGTTCTTATGCCAGGACCAGGCTGTTTTGAGTACAGCGGCCTTGTAGTATACCTTGATATCAGGAAGTGTGATACCTCCACCTTTATTCTTCTTTTTTAA